>NW_028327178.1:52526060-52677575 GCF_987537825.1 Furipterus horrens | reverse complement strand
ATCCTCCTGGTCTATTTTTATACAGCTCTACCCTCTTTCTTATATATTTAAAACTGTCCTGGATTAGACAATAAATTGGTCACACTCCAAATAACCCCACTGTGTGGGGTCTGAAGGTGGGTTAATGGGATGGTAGAACTCAACCCAAGAATTAACCAGTTAAATAGGGATTAGAACAGTGGTCCTTATGCAGAAAACCTGAGCAGTGCTACAAGAGAGGGTGCACCTGGTCTTTCTGCCTGAAACTCCAAAAAGGCCATGGGGTTATACCTCTAAAACTATGAAATGAAATACAAGAATTCAAAGATCCTGTTTCCTCATCTCATGAATGATGAAATTGGACCACAAAGGGGGGAACTGACTTATCTAATACTCAATAGCCAGTTAATGTCCATCTGGAGGAGATGCAAGCTCAATGTTCCATCTGTTTTCAGTTTATCTCGTCATCTCTTCATTTCGTTCAGGACATGGTGACATCTAAAGGAATTATGGCCATCTTTTTAAAATCAGCACCCTGTGTCCTCATTAGAGACCATCTGATTGCTTACATGCTTACCTCTCTCATTGCTGTACTCTCTTGGCCATGTAGCTGTGATTCACACAGCTGAATGGCCCCACTGGAGCACTCATGGGTTGTGCTAAAGCACCTGAAACCTGAAAAGCCCTTTAGCTGGTCCATGAGTGAGTTATTCAAATTCCCTGCTCCTCAACCCCCATAGGTTGTTACAGCCTGAATGGTGTCCATTGCTGTCTCACAATCATTGATTGAAGGCATCTGGCTGTGAGGTTGGGCATATAGTATAGTATAGTATACTGTGATCACTTGATGAAGATGTTCAGCGTAACAGTGTCAGCTGGGGAATCAGCCATGCTGTTGTTACAAAGGCCTGCTCTCCTGGGTCAGCCAAGTCATTAGTGTTCAGGTTGGAAGATCCATATTCTAGTAACCACCTTCAAAGGCTCTTTGGAGCTAAGCTATACGTCTGAACTGAAACTATGTGTCATAACTCTATTTGCTTCTTCTCCTTCAGTAGCACCACCCAGTCCTGAATCTACTATCATTCTTTACTCAGCTGTTGTTTCATTGGACTGAGGAGCCCAATCTCAGGAGCTGAGATTGTTAGCCAATGGGTTCTCATCCTAATGATATCCATCAAGACCTAAAATATGATCCAGGAGATAAAATTCATTAGGCAAAATAAAAAGTTAACAGACAAAATGACCCTGCCATTGCTAGACTGCCTTTGTTTTTTTCTTTGTGCCATTTTATTTCTCTCTCTTTTTTGATGTTGGTTTATATCCAGTTGCATATCAAACCAGCATCTCTTCCACATGCAAGGCATCTGGTTTGGCTTCACTGAATATCACTCGAAAAATGTGGTGGAAAATTCAGTTTGTTGTGGTTATCCCTGAGCTTTCCTCTCTCATTTTGGAGACTGTTAAAAAAAAAAATTGAAATCTTTAATATAAATTACACATGAGCAGATATTTCTGCTTAAGCAATTTGGTTACAAAATGCTCTCAACAAACTCTGGGAGCTCCAAATAAAGCATATTTTTCTCAATTAAAAAAAAATCTAATTTGCCAAGTTATAATGATACGAATACTCTCTGAGAGAAGTGTCAGGACTTAAAATTATTCTATTTCCATGTCCCACCCAGAGAGTGACATTTCATAATTTATCACTAGCCAATACATATTTTTAAAACCCAGTACTATTGTATTTAATTTCCTGCCAAACAGGTCCTTCCCTGTCCTTGAGCCCTGCTGTGGTGGTCATCATTGTCAGTGGTATTGGTGTCACGTGTGGTTTGCTGCATGGCAGTGTGTTGGTCAATTGATCCATGTGTAAACTGATTTACCACTGGTGTTTTAACACTGTGTCTCTGTAACTGTTTGCGCTGCTAGCTGCTACACTGAAGCAACCATGCTGTTCTCAAGGCAATCTACCCTTGATGATTTAGATGGACCAGAAACTGTTCCTAAAACAAGTGAGCGGGCTCGACCTAGGCTCCGTAAAATGCTCAGCTTGGATATGTCTTCCTCATCTGCTGACAGTGGCAGTTTAGCATCAAGGTGCTTAACTTGTGCATGCTTTGTTCTGTAATTTTATCATATTTCCCTCCTTATGTCATTGCAAATATAAGTTCGTGTGATGTATGTTTTCTTTTTTTTTTTTTGAGACTTTGCATGAATAACCAAAGCATAACGCCACCCTTCCTGGGACACGATAAATTGTTCTCAGAACAGTAGTCTAGTAAACTAACTGCTCTTTAGTTTTTGTCTGTTAGAAGATTCTTAAAAACCCTTATTATAAACATTGTCCTCCATTCCTCCATTTTGTAAGTATTTAACTCTTTTCACTTTCAAAGAATTAAGCATGTTTCCTCCTTGATTGAGAGCTCATGTTGGCAGTCCTCACAGGGAAAAATGTGTCAGGAAACTTAGAAAATTTTTTCTCATGATCTCATCAAAAGATATATGCAGTAGGAAAAAAATCTGAGAATTTGCCACATATGGTCATTTTCTGATATGGAATAAATCTGTCCACATTTTATATGAACAACTGACATAAAATCCAGAATATATTTTACCATTGATTTTTTAAAAGAATATTATTATGCAGTAGATTATAACTGGTTTTGTTTGGAAAAAGTTATTCTGGGCTTAAATTTTCTCATTAAATCCTACCATAAAATAATAATCATTTATAAATGAAATTATTTGTAAAAAATCCAAAAGCTCTTTTTTGAGTTGCTTTTGAATGGTCAACGGGCACAGAAGCATCAGCTACATTGTGCTTATCCTGACACCAAAATACCCCAATCCAAAACAAATTTCAATTTTGGCATATCAATTTTGGGTACTTAACTTCTGTTTTCTGAAAACTACATATCTTAATATAGTGCTGCAGTATGTTAGAGCCTGGCAATGATGGGAATGCCTTGGCCATTTGAGATGTCCTCTGGCAGACACATGCTATGCTATTCCACTTTGTTGATTCCTGGAGGTACCAGGATTTGTTGAATCCCTTTGGGGACAGACCAGATTCAAAACCATAGAGAGCATTCCATAATTGGATAAAATGTAATTAAAAGTTAGGACTGGTACGGAATTGGTTCCAGTGGTCTGAAATTCCCTGAGATGATCAGTCAATTTCATGGCCTCTTGGAAGGCTATGTCTCTTTGAGGTAAGTTTTAGCAAATAGCCAATTTGGCTTGTCATTCTGAGAGCTTTCTACATGATGTGCATGGTTAGGGCCAAAGCCCTGGGAATATTAAACACCTGAGCAGGTACCAAAAACTCATGCAAATCTGATTTTTCATCCTTAAGGCTCAGCCAAGTCTCATTTATTCATTCATTTATTCATTGGCATGCCTACACTGGTGTTGATGACAAAAAAAATTGATACAATCTGTGCCTTTGAGAATCTCAGTGTTTATGAATCCTAGCTGCCCACATATGCCCTTCAGGTAATAGTGCATATTTCAGAATCTAACAACTTGTAATTCTATATTCACAGATTCCACATCTCCAGATAATTTTTGTCCCTCTGCCCTTTGGGGGATGGATGTGTCTGAGGTAGACGATATTAAAATGCATGCCATGAATTTCACTGGTGTGGAAGTTCTATTTTTATTTCCAACTTTTTCTGTGTGGAACTGGCAGGGAAAGTTAGAAGATAAAACATGAAAGAAGAAGAGGATGCAAGAGAAAAGAACAGGGTGTCAAAAAGAGAGAGTGAAGATAAGGGTAGAGAGCTGATAAGAAGTGTATACTAGAAGGGGAGCTGGCAGAAGAAAATCAGTGGAAGTAGCTGGGAGGAGAGAGAGGGCAGAGCAAGCAGCCCCAAGGAGAGATTACATTGGGGAAGAGAAAATGGTGGGTATTTCCATGTGCAGACAAAGAGCTCAGTGGGAGATGGTTAGGAGCTAGAGATAGTAAAAGCTCAAATGTAATAAGAAAAAGCAAAGGATGGAAAAACAGGGATCAGGAACAAATATGATAGAAGTGTACCATTTTTTCTGTAAAGCATGCAGTTGTTTAGCCAATATTTTATCATTTTTATCATCTTCTTCTGGATCTGAATGGATCATTTGCATAGGATTGAGAGTAGAATTTATCTTGGTTAACAACAACAGACCCAAACTGGCGAGGCTTCTCATTTCCATATGCAACCTGCTTTAAAATATATATAATGGTAGGTATGCTCTGCTGTCTTGACTTGGAGATAACACTGGAACCCATGGCTGTGAATCTTGATATCATTTTTAAAACCTCCATGGACAGTTGGGTTTAGTAACTCGTGAACCATGTTACTTGCACTGGTTTTCAACCAGGTGTGTGTACCATCAGCTTTTGCATGTAAGAGGGTGCTGTTTGCAGTCTGCAGACCAGATATGAATATCTCAAAGGAGCAAAGCCAGTGGAATGCAGGAAGGGGAAATGTGGTTTTTAATTTTCTCACATGCCTTGATGTTTTTATTTGGGAGTACTAAGAAGGTGTCTTGAGAGTCTGAGAGGATTCTCAGGAGCTAGATGCTAAGACAAGGGTCTGTGCCCATCCCTTTCTCCTGACAGCGAGCCCACGCAGTGTACCATGCTGTATTCGCGCCAGGGGACCACGGAAACCATAGAGGAAGTGGAGGCTGAGCAGGATGAGGTGGAGGCCAAGCAAGACATGGACGCTGAACAGTATGAGGAAGTGGGCGTCCAGGACACTGATGACGGAGGCAGTGAGGCCGAGGTGGACATGGGGCTCCATGGACCAGAGAGGCCAAAGGAGGAAGGGGAGGAAGAAGCAGAGGAAGTTGAGGAAACTGAGGAGTCCGAAGAGGCCGGCCTCACCCCAGACACTGAGTTGCCGCAGTCTTCCACCGAGGAGGGCGACGTGGAGGTCCCGCCGTCTTACAGCAAGGCGGTCAGCTTTGAGCGCCTATCCTTCGGCTCGCGGGATGACTCTGCAAGCCCGAGCCACATGGCAGTCAGCCCCGATGACAGCCGTTCCGACAGGCTGGAGTCCAGCATTTTACCACCCCTGACTCACGAGCTAACAGCCAGCGAGCTGCTGGTGAACAAGTAAGAGCCTGAGGGCAGATTGAAGGCGCATCTAGAGGTTGCGCATCTAGGGGTCAGTGCTTCCACATGCATGCTATGGTTGTATTTAGAGAAACTCACGTGTTAAAAGTGCCCACCTACATATTTAAGCAAACAGATGCAGTTTTCATTATTCCTCATACTGCAAATACAAACCAGACTTCAGTACTTATCACTGAATGGTAAATCTAGCAAGAACTGTCATTTCTTTCTGTAACATAATATTGGGTTTTTTTTTTACAATTAATTTGGGGACAAAGGAAGGGGTAAAGGATAAGAAGGGTCAAGCAAAATGGACATCAGTAATTTGGAGAAATTAAGACAAATTTGTTGTCATTTTTTTCCTAACAGGATGTTCCACGATGATGAACTTGAAGAGTCAGAGAAATTCTACGTTGGGCAGCCCCGGTTCTTGCTCTTGTTTTATGCCATGTACAACACCCTGGTGGCCCGCTCAGAAATGGTGTGCTATTTTGTGATCATCCTCAACCACATGGTCTCTGCCTCTGTGATCACCCTTGTGCTCCCCATTCTGATCTTCCTCTGGGCCATGCTGTCTGTCCCTAGGCCCAGTAGACGGTTCTGGATGATGGCCATTGTCTACACAGAGGTAGGCTTTGGATGGAAGCTTCCTGTAGGTTGCTTCAGGCATTCACTCTAGGTTGGCCTGCCCTGAATATCAGTTTCACACAGAACAATCAGTTAGATGGATATTCTTAGATAGGCAAATGACTATAACTGTTATCTAGTGCTGGTTACTTTATATGTTTTCTTACATTTCACACCTCACACAAGATAGGTGCTAATACCATTTCCATTTAATAGATAAGTAACCAGTTTAATAAGGTGAAATAATTGGACCAAAGTCATCCAGATGGTGAGAGGTGGGGTGGACTCCTGAAACCTGGTTGTCTGTCTGGTGATATTAACCGCTGAGATAATAACAGTTCTATGCAGAACCAAGCATAGTGCCTTGAGACCTGTGGATGTTCCATGAATGGATACTGAATTAAACAATAAAGTAAGCACATTGAATATAGTTTGATGCAACAAGAATATATCCCATTTTTAAACTTAGGCCAGTTTCCACACATCAAAACACAAAGTTATATAATAACCCACTTAAAATCTGAATAAAAGAAGGGAGAATTTCCAGCCCATTTTTATCACAGGTGAGGGAAAAAAAGAAACTGCTGAATTGTACCTGTTTTTCTACCCTGCCCTATTAAATATACTGAAGATCAGAAATTCCCATGACAACCATAAAATTGAAAATAAAAGGGCCTTGACTGGTGTGTGTCTCAGTTGATTGGAGTGTTGTCCCTTAGACAGAAAGATTGTGGGTTTGATTCCCAGTCAGGGCAATTACCCAAGTTGTGGGTTCAATCCCCAGTTAGGACACGTGCAAGAAGGCAATTGATCAATGTTTCTCTCTCACATCGATGTTCTCTCTTTCTCTCTCTCTCTCTCTCCCTCTCTCAAACTGAGAAAATGAAAAATTTCCTCAGGTGAGGATAAGAAAAAAAGAAAGAAAAAGAAAGACAGAAAGAAAGAAAGAAGAGAAAGAGAGAGAAAGAAAGAAAAGAAAAGGAAGGAAGGAAGAAAGAAAGGAAGGAAGGAAGAGAAAAGGGAGCTCTATGTAGAAGACTATTTTCTTAACTGGCTCTTAAGGAAAAAATTTTCACTAACAATGGTACTTAATTCTTAAAGCTAATTACTTCTTAAAGAATAGTGCTCAAGATGGATGTGCCATTAGAGTCTAGAAATTTTGCGGGTTTATAAATAATTCAACAGTGAAATTAAGAGAAAGTTATATATAAAAATATTAAAGTATCAATGTCATGTATCTTATTTTCATAATAAAAATAAAAGAGGTAAAGGCAAATATATATTTATTACTTTAATTAGCCTGCCCATCACAATCTTACCAAAAGAATTGTTCTTAAATATTACTTTCATTACATTACTTTGTGATCCAGGACATAAATGACTCCTTATTTAGAGAATGGACACATTCTCTAATACCTGTGTGGGAGGGAGTTTCTCACCTAGGAGTAAAGTAAGAGCAGGTACTGAGAATGTGGAGAAGGGAACAAGAGCTACTTATATATAGCTTTTACCTTAAAAACTAAAATCTTCTCAGTTAAGTTAAATTTGGCAACTCCATTTTGAGGAGCGAAGAAGTGGGAAATTTAAGTTAATGTTAATTTACTGCACAATGTGGACTATATACCAAAATCCAAACACTATGCGTGAGAATACAGAGATAAGTTTTTTTTTTAAGAAAAAAAGCTATTTCTGTTTCTCAATAGCTCCCAGACTGATGTGACAAATGGAAATGATGGAAATAAGAATTGCCCTACAATTGATACAAAACCACATTGGAGACTGAACAGGGTTAGATGGGTGCTGTGACCCATGCAGCCTAGTGGGGTGGAGAGAGGTTAGATGCCACAGTGACTTCTCAGTTTAAGAGAACTTAGAGCTGAGTCTTCAGGGATGAGTGTAAAGTCACCAAAAGGTGAAAAGCAAAGGGAGTGCCAGTCATTGGGAATAACCCATGCTAAGAAACAAAGGCATAAGACAAGCTGGCAAGTGCCAATAATGACAGCTGGCTTAGGATGGCTGGAAGGCAGACCTGAGTGGAGAGCACAGTGGAAGGAGCTTGGGAATGTCAACAGGGTTTATACTCAGGACTTATTCCCTTTGTAGTGAAGGATTTAAAGAGGGTCATGACTAGATCAGATTTGTGTTTTTGCAGGTTTTTATACAGAATGGAAGTGGAGGCATAGAGACCAGCTAGGAAACTATTTTAACTGTCTGGTTGAAAAATAATGCAGACTTAATGCAGTGATGAAAAGGTTGAAGATGAGTGGGTAAATGAGGTTTTAATAATTGACTAAAACTAGTCGGGTGTGAGAGAGAATGGGAGAGGCAAGGATGACTAGCAGATTTCTTTGGAATTTAGTATGTGGAGATGTAACTCACTAAGAAAAGAAATGCAGGACTATTCTTGGCAGAAGCTTGACTAAAAAGACATGAGAGAGATGAGATGACATAGAGGGAGACTCGAGGTGATGAGGGGACATTTAAAACTATTTTTATTGATGAATTGTGTATATTGCAATGAACTACTCATGTTATAGACATTAGATGTATGCTTAAATGAAACCCATCAATTTTCTCATTTGTCCTCTCTCAACATAGCAATTCTCTACAACATTTCTACATCTGTACCAGCACAATTTGCCAGATTGTTTCATTTACATTTATTTCTTTTTGAGAAGAAATTCCAATGAGCAATAAAATAGTGAGAAGAAAGAGATTGGAGTAAAATGAGAATTGTGTATATCAAAACTGCATATTCATAAAAATTCACAAATTAAAGTAATGAATAAAATATAAAGACATAAATATTCTGTTGTTGTGCCCTAATTACCATATTTTAATTTCTAGATAATTATATACATATTAAATCAGTATAAATTAGCCTACTCCTTAAAAATAAAGGAAATTATTTAAGCAGTATCAGGAGTAACCTGACTGGCCCTGATATATCTACAATCAAAGGCACTCATGAGGGTAAGATTTAGCTCCTCCCCTGAAGTCAATGGTCTATAAGAATGATAATGTGATTATTCTAATGTGTGCATACCTATCATCAAAACTATGAAATGGATTTTTATTAGTATTTTATATTGTTGTTTCTCCTATACATATAATTATCCTTAGAAGGGTTTGTTTTTTTTTTTAATTTCTGTCTTCTATGTGTAGGTAACAATTGTGATCAAGTATTTCTTCCAATTTGGGTTTTTTCCCTGGAATAAGCATGTGGAATTGAACAAGGATAAACCTTACCATCCACCTAATATTATAGGTGTGGAAAAGAAAGAAGGTTATGTTCTTTATGATCTCATTCAGCTCCTGGCTCTTTTCTTCCATCGATCAATTTTGAAGGTACTGTACTGCACATTAACAGTTAACCAGCACATGCTGATAACTTCTGTCCCTGTAATATTCCTAGAGAATATGAATATTAGGATTGGTGACAGTGCTGAGGGGCCAGTGGCTGGGGTCTGCTTCTATACTTTTCTAAAAAAACAGTTATATTCATTTAATGTACATTTTCTCCAATGTTCTGAGCTCAATAATGGAACTTGTAATAAATCTGGAAGCAAATTTCCTCACATTTCTACCCTGGGTTGAACATATATAATAATTAATCCACATTTGTGGGAATTGCTTGAATTAAGCTAATTACAATAACTTAATTCCTGATATGCTAAATTCTCCTAGTTTAAACCAGAACATCAGAGAGCTACAATTTGGAGTAGATCACATTGCTTTTCATCTCCATCCCAATTTCTGCCTATCTTCTTCTAGTAGCATTACATTTATTGAGTAGTTTCTTATCATGAAACCATTGGCTTTAGTAAAGTCAGTGCTGGGCTTTTCTTCCTGTAAGCTTATTGTTGAGAAAGCCATTTATCAGGCTGCTCTGGGAAGACCTATCCACAGGATAAAATGTTTCAGGTCAGTAACTCTTGTCATCCTCCTGAGGAACTATGTGGGTTTTTCTTCTTGTACACTATGAACTATTCAAGTTAAGCTTGTAAATATGTAAAATATGCCACTCAGTGATAAATATTAGAAATTATTCTATAGCATACATTTTATGTGTTGATGTCACATCATTACTTTTCTTCTCTTTATTTCCTTTTACAAAGTATTTAAATTTATTTTATTAAGTATCTTTATTGGTTTCTTTTTAGAACAGGCTTGGCCTAAGTTAATACACACACACACATACATACATACATACATACCTGCACACAAACCTATGTAACAGTGTTCAACTTCTGTCCTGGTCAATGGGCTACTTCAAATGTGGTTCATCTATGTATACCTTTGGTCAAGATCTTTATTCTGTCACCTTGCAAAGTGACCAAGTCCCTAACCTTTTATTTTTCAGTAGCTTTATGTGGGTCATTGGGTTGTGGTAGGTTTGCAAAGGTGTTTTATTCAAGGAAACTAGTTAGCCAAAATTGAATTTGCATAAGAGCTCCAGTTTTTCTGAATTAATCCACTTTATGTTAATTTTATGAATTAATCTAGTTTACTAATTTTTGTTATGAATATATTAATGAATTAACCTTATGTTTTTAGTGCTATAAATTAGTTAAAATTTCACCATTTAAAGCCATTATAATGGTATAATTTTGGCCACAATATATTTATCTTGCAACTTTTATATCTCTTTGCATGTCACTTAAAATTTTTTATAAGCCTTTAAACACTTTTATTATTTTTCATCAGTTGTCAAATGGTTTAAATGCTATAATTTTATATTTAAAATATATAATAAACAAAAGTTTAATGTTTTATGTTGATATACTTACTCTGTTTTCTTCTTTGAAATTTTTATTTACATGGTGAATGTATATGAGATTTGAGGTACTGGTACTATGTTAAAATTTTAAATAATGATATGAAAAATACTTTTTGGAATGTTAAATCTTTTTGTAAGAAGACCAAACTACCCTATAAGTCTTTTTGGTGGGGAGGGGAAGGACTCTTACAGAATGTTGTAATGTAGAAATTTTAAAAGTGATTATTTAGTATTCATTGCTGTAATTTTATAAGTGATTAGAAGAATTAACAAACTTAAATATACTACTAAGAATGTAGGGAAAGAATTTAAATATGTTAAAATGTTGGTAAAAGACAAAACAACTATTAAAACGATTTGAAAGAAATCAGTATAGGGACTTCCGGCCAAGATGGAGGCTTAGACGGACACGCTAGGTCTCCCTCTACAACTATAGAGGAATACAACTACTTCAAAACAAAGGATAACTAGAAATTCCAGAAAATAAAACTACACGGAAGTCCAACATATGAAGTTATAAACCAGCGGTGCCATTTGGGCAGGTAAGAGTTAAAGAGGACAGTGCTGTTTGCGGTCGCACCCGGAGCGGCGGGCGGCGAGAAATCCGGGCTGCGCAAGCCCCTGGCGGTGCGCGACCCCAGCGCTGGGGAAAGCAGCCACCGCATCGCCTTGAACAGTGAGGCCCAGGGGGCGGGAGGACGGATCCCGGTCTCCTAGCTGAATAACTGTGTGAATCCATCTTGGACCCCCGCCCCCAAAGAAAGCACCACAGGGCTGCGAAATAGGTCGCGGACAGGCAGGCGCCGGCCGGTTGCTGATTTGTGACGCGTACACAGGCACTGCCCCCGACAGCCAGCCCAAGAAAACAAAACGCATCTGTCAAAATGAGGCAGACAACTATAGAAATCCTGGTGGCGCAGCTCACCAGACAGCAGATAGAGAACCTGACAGATGAACAGATAAGAAACCTGTCAGAGGCTCAGTTCTGGGCCATTGTTATCAGGTGGCTTACAGAATTCACAAAAGAGCAGGAAAAAGATATGAAAGGAGCGAAAAACTTTCATAACGAAAGGAACAAAACCACATACGAGACAGAAAGAAAGGAAATAAAATCCAGAGTTCATTTCAACAAACTGGAATATGGAGAAGGAACAAGCAGTCAACCAATGCAGCGAGAGGAAATGGGAAGCAACAAGGAAAGGATCAGAAACCTCTGGGACAGCTATAAAAGGCCCAACATAAGAATCATTGGTTTGCCAGAGAATGAGGAAGATGAACTAGAACTTGAAAAATTGAGTGAAAATATAATAAAGGAGAACTTCCCAGACTTGGGGAAGGGAATAGACATGCAGGTCCAGGAAGCAAGGAGAGTTCCCAAGAGACTGGACCCAGGGAGAACCACTCCAAGACACATTATAATCAAAATGTCAAAAATTAAGGATAAAGAGAGAATCTTAAAAGCAGCAAGAGAGAAGAAAAGAATTATGTACAAAGGGGTCCCAATTAGACTATCAGCTGACTTCTCAAGGGAAACACTACAGGCAAGAAGGGACTGGCAAGAAATATTCAAAGTAATGAAAATCCAAAACCTACAACCACGAATACTCTATCCAGCGAAATTGACATTCAGAATAGAAGGACAGAGAAAGTGTTTCCAGGACAAAATAAAACTGAAAGAGTTCATTAGATCCAAACCACTGTTATATGAGATGTTAAAGGGACTGGTTTAAAAAAAAAAAACAGAAGCTAGGGAGATGAAACAAAGGCAAACTAAATAGGCAACGAGAGTGGAAGAGGAACTGTGGGTACGGGAAGCATATTGGGGGGAGGTCAACAGGGAGGGGGAATGGGGAAAGGGAGGGAGATGATATAGGAATTGGGGATCAAGGTAGGAGGGAATGGAATAGACGGAGAGAGGTCGGGAGGAACTGTATGCACAACTAATGGACATAATCTAAAAGGGGGGGACAACTGGAGGGAGGGGGGCCACCGGGTGGAGGGGAGCAGAGGGAAGGGAAATTGGCACAAATGTAATAATTTAATCAATAAAACACATTAAATCTGAAAAAAAAGAAATCAGTATAAACTGAAAAATCTCATTATGAATACCTAAAATGTTTGTTTATAAGAATACATTCATTTGATATATTTAAAAATAGTATATCTATAAATAAATATTTAAGAACAATCTGTAAATTAGGTGACTTGGTCTTTTGATTAATTAATCATTCTCTGAGTTGTTTTTTGACCAACTGATTTTTGGCCAGTTAGTCTGGAGCTCTTATCCCCTAAAGTATGTGTCAGAGGGAGGACTGGTCAAGATCTTGGGAAATAATGGAGAGCTTGGCAGTCTGGGTTCAGGAGGCAGTGCGCTCACTGGGAAGCTTTGTCCAACAGCAGCAAGATCATCATAAGGGTGACCTGCTGTCCAGGTAGCATCTTTCTCAGTCTCCTTTTCTGCTGTCATCCCTCCACTTTTTATCAACCCCTTTTATCCCATTTTTTTTTGAAGCAAACCCCAGGCTCTACAGAACCCATCATAATCTCTGTATTGCATGTGGGCCAAGATTTTTTGAGTGAAGTATTTGCAACTCTGTTTCTGAGTCAGCCATGGATGAATCAAGGATTTTCATCTTGTTATACAGGCTTGGGGAGGGACAGCATCATTATTCAAGTACAGATATTTGGTAAACATGGGGCAGGGGAGCTAAATTCACCACCTGATACTTCAAGTTCATACTTGGAGTACTAGTTGTAAGCATAAAGAGATGTGTTCCAGGAAGCGTTTTGACTCAAGGAACAAGTCAAGTAATTATCATTTCACCCCTTCTCTATCTGTCAAACATCACCTGTCTCCATCAAGTTAATTAGTCAAATTCTTATCATCTACACCTACCCATCCCTACTCTATTGAGACCATCATAAAATTATAGATAATAAGCTTTCATAGGATCCCTCCCCACCTTGGTTTTCTAATCTTTTTTTATTTCAGCTTTATTGTGGTATAATTGACAAATAAAATTATTAAAAATTTAAACTATACATTGTGGTGATAAGATAAATGTATACATTGTGAAAGAATACCCCCATCTAGTTAATTAACACATTCATCACCTCATATACTATTTTTTTAACCAGAACATTAAAGTTCCACTCTCTTCACAAATTTCAGTTACATAACAACAGATAATAATACAATGTTATCAACTATAGTCATTCTGTTTTACCTTTGGTTTTCTAATCTTGGGGGACAGTTTGTTGGATGAGATATTCTAGGGAAGAATACCAGCACTCTACCTGAAATGGAAATCTGAATTGTCCCTTCTCATGCTTTCTTAGTGCCATGGATTATGGGATGAAGATGACATGACTGAGAGTGGCACTGACAAAGAAGAATCAGATGATGAGCTGTCCCTCAGTCATGGCAGAAGGGCCTCCTCTGATTCTCTGAAATCCATCAACCTGGCCGCATCCACAGAGTCAGTGAATGTGTCCTTTCCTGAGCAGCCAACAGCCGTCAGAAGGAAGCATTCTGGCAGCAGCTCCCAGATATCATACAGATCCACCAGCTTTTCTTCAAATAGGTCCCAAAGAGGTATCCCTGGCTAGGAACACCCCCTGAGGTGTCTCATTTTTCTGGTGCCTATGTGTCTGGGGCACACGAGTTTGTTGGATGCTACCAGGGAGACAGATATTGTGATGTGAAAGGAAAGTGCTTAGAATCAAATTCAAATCCTGGCTCAGCTGTGTGTGTCACCTGAGGCAGCCACATCATTGCTCCAAATGTCTATTCCTTCTGAAACTTACCAAACACTTGTATACAGTCATGCCTTGCAAAATGACTTTTTGGTCAATGATGGATGGCATATATGACAGTGGTGTACCGGATAGACTAAGTGCGTAGTAGGCTGTACCATCTAGACTTCTGTACATTCTGTATTCACACACCATAAAATTGCCTACTAACACACTCCTCAAAACATATCTCCAACTAATGTAGAATTAATTGGTGTATGACTATATTCATCTTCAGAATCTACTTTTCAGGCAGATGCTAGAAGGTCATCTTATATTAATTTTATAGTTAGAGAAATTGAGACATGAGAGAAGGGATGGGTTGTGGAACTAATCTGAAAAACCTGCAACCTAGGACCCCATTTAGCACTATAAAAGCTGTTCTTCCCATGTATTTCTTTCTGGGACAAATATCACATAAAAATCCAGGAAAGAGTCAGTGTTGGGTGTAGAAAACCCACAGATGTGTTTTACTACAGAAGCAGAGTTAAGACAGCAAATTCCAAATATTCTGTCAGTATTCTTACAAACATGTGTGTTCTTTCCTCTGAAACAGTTTCCCTCTACCATATATGCTCCAGGGGCTCCTGTGATATCTGTGTCAATAAGCCCATACCTCACAGTGCTTCTTGGTTTCTTTTTGTTTCTAGGCAGCACAAGCACACAAAACAGCAGTCAAAAAGGGAGCAGTGTTTTGAGCATCAAGCAAAAAAGCAAAAAGGAACTTTATACGGAAAAGCTTCAAGAACATTTAATCAAAGCAAAAGCATTTACCATAAAGAAGTGAGTGCATGTAAACCCTTGGATTATGGATTTTATTTTAGGGCTGAGGAACTTTGGGAAATAATTAATAACAATTATCTCATATATACCAGAGGTGAAGAACAGAGAAATGGATTCTCATATCACAAATGTCATCTTCTTAAGGCAGAAAAAATGATATGTTATATTGTTTTTTAAAATTCACTTTTTCCCCTGGCTACTGTGGCTCAGTGGATTGAGCACTGGCCTGTGAACTGAGAGGTCACAGGTTCGATTCCCAGTCAGGGCACATGCCTGGGTTGAGGGCCAGGTCCCCGGTTGGGAGTGTGCAAGAGGCAACCAACTGAGTTTCTCTCTCTCTCTCCCTTCCTCTCTCTCTGAAAATAAATAAATAAAAATTAAAAAAATATTTTTCAATAATGAGATTTATTTTTATATTCATTACATTTATAAACACATGTTTTTTATTTGAACAGGATAAATAAATAATTTCAGAAGCTCATAGTATGTAATTCTAGGCATTATAAGGGAAACATCTAGTGGACAGAGAGGAACTAGATGTCAAAGCTGAAAGGACCTTAGACATACACTCTCATTCTAGAGGGGGGAAAGTGAGGCACATGGTGGAGAAATGGTGTGCCCATTATCATGTAGTTGGTCTCCAGCAAAATGTGCAGGTTCTGCTCAAGTGTTAGGGATACAGACAAGCAGAAGATGGGGAGGCAAAATAGAGGAACATGCAGCAGGTCTGGTCCTAAATATGGGCCCCAACCAGGAAGGCCATCCACACCTGACCATGGCTTTGAATTGAAAGCAAAACCCAGAACACAGTAAACATTTAAGCACAGTGGCTGGACAGACAAGCCAGAGCCAGGTAGACACAGTACAAAGGACAGAGCAACATGAGCTCAAAAGCCCAAGGTAGTACCTGGGAACCATGTGAGGTCCAAGACCCAAAATGGGGAGGGGCAGGGTTGACTAAAAATGACCTGGTGCCTGGTCAGCCCCCCAAAGATAAGTACCTCATATATTCCCAATTATTTCTCCACAATGCCATGCTTCCTTCAGGTCTTATTATTACCTTCATTTTATAGAAGAGAAAGTGAAAATAAGGATAGTTAAGTAGCATGTTCAAGTTCTTGCAGGCAGAGAGTAATTGAATCAGGTGACAAACCAGGCACCTAAATTTCAGAGCATTATATCACTCTATTATATATCAGTCAAGAGAAAAGGTTTGTGGTTACACCAGCAGAAAGATCTGTAGTGCCCACTTTGGCAATGAATTTGAATATACTCTGTTAGAGCAGGAGCTGCCCCCTGCAGGACTGTCCTGAGGCTGAGGTCCAATCTGGTTTGAAAGAGGAATGAAGAGGAACAGGATGATTGTGGTATCTGGCCACTTCTTCACTTCTGCCTCTCCTGAAGCAAGCGGGTGGGGTTTCTGTTTTGCAGGACTCTGCAAATATATGTGCCCATCAGAGAGTTCTTCTACAACCTTATCCACCCAGACTATAGCGCTGTGACTGATGTGTATGTGCTTATGTTCCTGGCTGACACTGTCGACTTCATCATCATTGTCTTTGGCTTTTGGGCCTTTGGGGTAGGTAAAGGCCACCATACATCCAATGACTAATAGTGATGCTGTCCTGTGAAATGCCACTCAAGCTTGAACCTGCTGTCTTCTTCCCAGAAACACTCAGCAGCGGCAGACATCACATCTTCATTGTCTGAGGACCAAGTCCCTGGGCCATTTCTGGTGATGGTCCTCATTCAGTTTGGAACCATGGTGGTGGACCGAGCACTATACCTCAGGAAGACTGTATTGGGAAAGGTCATTTTTCAGGTCATTCTTGTGTTTGGAATTCACTTCTGGATGTTCTTCATCTTGCCTGGTGTGACTGAGAGGTAAGGTCTTTAAAAACTGGAGCCATGGGTCCACTTTAATGCAAATGTATTTGATAAGGTTATGCCTCAGCACAACAAAATCACCAGGTACAGGCAGAGGTAGAGCAAAGCAGCTTCACACATAGGCAATGATAGAGGTTTTAATCATCAAAGTGTGATTAATCATCCAAAGTATAAACTGATTCCTCAGAAATATTTTTATTGTATGTTTATATGTAATCATAAAAATAAGGTTTTCAGAATAAGAGAAGTAACAATCTTAAGGATCAGAGCAAGCCTAAGATCATTATGTTGTGATTGCTTCTACACCTTAGTACAGTGATTTTCAACTAGTATGCCACAAGAATTTTTGAAACATACAATACCTGACTATTTAGTCAGGGACACTGATCTCTTTTTCCTTCAATTTTCAGATTACAAAATAACAGTCAACATACCAACAGCTGTCTGATGTGAATGAATCAAAATTATAGCTAATTTTTGTCAGGTCAGCAAAAAGTATATTTTTTGGTGTGCGGCAGAATTTTAGTAATTAGTTTATTTATGCCAGGAGATGAAAAAGGTTGAAAATCACTGCATTATTAAGATATAGAAATGAATTGGGACATGGTCTTAGGATAAGAGGACCTGAGACTGTCATTGAGAAGTAGATGAGAAAAATGTAAACTATTTAACTGGTAGAAGAAAATCTAGAGGATGGTGGGGGGCAGATGATATAGTGTCTGCCACAAAGGGTATGAATGAGAGCTAAATGAACAGCATTTGGAAAGCACTTGGCACAGTCTAAGCACACAGAGAAGGAAGAGTGCAGGCCCATGTTGCCTTCCATGATGCTTTTGCTGTTACCACAACTCTTGCTGCTGGTCAGAATGGGTTGCAAATGGGAGATTTTTAAAAAGTAGCCTAAAGTTTGATAGTAAAAGGCCTGGTAAGATCCTAGGAGGCTACTAATACCATCTCTTCCTCCATCACCTTGATCCCTAAGCATGTTCTGTGTTGACCTTCAGTTCCCCAAGGGCACCATGTCCTCCCAAATATCAAAGCAATTCTGTTCCCTCCCCTTCTCTCCCATCTCCAACCCACAGTGCCTCTTCTTCATCATTCTTTAGGTCACAGTCCAGATATCACTTTTCCCAGGTCTTCTCTCCCCACACCTCTACCCAAGATAATAACTGGGAACAACTTTGGTGCTTAATGCATGAACAAATGAATGTGTCAATTGGTAACAGAAAAGCAAGAGAGACAGCTATAAACAGGAACTATCAGTTCTCATAAGTTATGAAAATAAATGGCCCACAGAAGGGGAACATAGAAGCGTCCATATAATGTAATAAAAATTATATTTTTAATCAACATATTGTTAAAAGTTTTCATACTTAATATTAATTTGATCTTATACATTAGAGTCATTTCATAGCCAAGCCTTATGAATAACATGTCAGTGAGGCTGGCTAATACCATTTTTTTTTTTTTGACATGTGAATAGAAAGTAATGAAAATGGATTTTACTTGTGTGGGTCATTATCTGGCTCAATTGTAATTCCTAATGAGGAATTCCATATCTGTTCTAACAATGCTGGAGCTAAATGTCTGTTCTCATCTGAATGTTTAGGCTCTTTTTTATTTTAGTATAGGAATTATTGCTTTGTAATAATAACCGGTGGCAATGCAAAATGTTTTTAAAGTAAAAATGAAATTAAGATCATTTTTCTTGAGTCTAAAGGAGAATGAAATAAAAGATTGTTACCTCCCAAT
Source organism: Furipterus horrens (assembly GCF_987537825.1). Classification (NCBI taxonomy): domain Eukaryota; kingdom Metazoa; phylum Chordata; class Mammalia; order Chiroptera; family Furipteridae; genus Furipterus; species Furipterus horrens. The sequence goes on along the minus strand of NW_028327178.1, from coordinate 52,658,871 downwards.
AGCCCAGTAAGTCTCCCATTTCACACTGTATTTTAGGAGAGTAAACTTATTTCACATGATAAAAATAATTCAAATTAAAGCAAGCTATTCATAAAAATATTAGAATTTGCTAATGAAAATGTTGTGAATCTTATTTGGTAGTCTTTAAAATAGAATAAATTCTCTATAATTACTTAATTGTAGCTATCTCTCAACTCAGAGACATAAGCCAAATTCAACACCCATGGTAGTTGGATGATGAATGTCAACACTTAAAAGCATCAAATAGGCATTCTCTGCCAGTCTTCATAGAAACTCATATTTACAGAGGAGAAAGAGTTTTTTTTTTAAGGATTTCTAGACCTACTGTGTAATTTTACAGATTAAGATAGGTGAAACCCATACAAAAGGTTGATCTCCCTAAAGTCATTCAGCTAATTATTGGTGAGACCAGATCTCAATCCCAGGCCTCTTGGCCCTACTGTACACTGCACCTACTATATACTACACCCCTCCCCTCTTGGAAGGCATCCTGCACTTGCTTCCAAGCATATCTTTTAAAGTAACATAGCCTACTATTTCATTGTGCAGTATGAAAGAATTTGACTATTTCAATCCCAGAAGAGAGTCCCAGAGCTCCAGAGCACTGACCTCTGCTATGTCCTTACACAGGAGCCTCCACAGAGACTGGTACTGCCAGAAATACAGCAATGATGAAGGCACAGAGATTTACTTTAGCAGGAGCAGATCATCAAATTGTTTCATTGCTCCTGCCTGTGTTAGTTTGATTGCTGCTGGAACAAATTAGCACACCCTTGGAGCTTTAAACAACACATATTTAACATCTTACAGTTTTGTAGGTCAGGAGTTCTACACAGGTCTCACTTGACTAAAAGCAAGGTATTGGCAAGACTGCACTTCTCTCTAAAGGTTCTAGGGAGAAGCTTCTATAGGTGCCCACATTTCTTGGCTTATGGTTCCTTCCTCCAACTTCAAAACCAGCAACAAAGGGTAAAATTCTTTCTCATTACATCGCCGTGACCCTTCTGTTGTCAAATCTCCCTCTGACCACAGCTGAAACAAATTCTTTTCCTTTAAGGACTCTATGATTAGGTTGGACCCACCTAGATAATCTAGGATTCTCTCTTCATCTCACGGTTCTTAACCCTTAACCCATCTGCAAAGTCCTCTTTGCCATGTAAGGTAACATATTCAAAGGTTCTAGGGGTTAGGACATGCACATCTTTACAAGGGTGCCATATTATGTCTACCACATATTCTACCAGGCTTTTGTAGAGATTAACAGCATGGCAACAATACCTTCCAAAACAAATATAGCTGAAGTGATTGTTATAATGACTCAGTGAATAAAAGCTTCTCCTATGGTGACTTATAATCATGCATATTCAATTAAATTTCACATTTATTGAGCATATACTATATCCAAGGCAGTAGACCATGTGAAAAGGGAATGACACTAGCATAAAAACAGCATGGAACTCATTCCCACACAATGTTCTCCCAAGGTTCATGGCACTGTGATAATCACTAAACCTATGACCACAGAGATCATTTCTCCACCAGATCTCACCTTTGAGCCTCACCTGACAGCCATTTCTGATGCAACAGATTATTCTATGTTTATTTTTGGATATTTAATTCAAGGTACATTAAAATTGGTGAACCTTTGGTCTTCATTGACAGCATATCAGTGACAACATAATATTTTCACATTTCAAGTTATCCTGCCACTACTTAACATCCAAAATTCATTTTTCTTCCTTCGGATGTTGTTATTAAAGATTTAATTCATTATTATGCAAAGAAAACATTTACTAATACCCATATTACCTAAGTTCTTTTAAAACAAGAATAAAGGAAAAAAATAGATCAAGAGTCTTTTAAACTATACAGATAAAAATTATGGTATCGAGCATCAGGAAGCTCCAATATTTTGAATAATTAATCTGATAAATGGTTTTCTCTCTGGATATGCCATCATTTAGTCCACAAAAATTCAGGAGTTGTCTGTGCAGTAGGTGCTGTGTGAGTCATAGAGATGACTTTAGCCTCTAGCAATAAAACATATAGAGACCACCAAAGAAGTCTTCCAGTGTAAGACAACATTAATGTCCCTAGTTAGATTTAACATGATTACTTTAGGAATTACAGATTAACTATTACTTCTTCCAAGTTGACATACTTTAAGGTTGTAGGAGGGAAAAATTATCTAAAGGATAAAACATGGGTTGGTCCTTTCATAAGGAATAGAAGGCAACACAGTTTTATGTCTTGGGCTATAACTTTGATAGATGTAGAAGAATTCTTCCTTATGCCATTTTCATATCAACTACCTATAAAATCTAAGGTCATTTCCCTGGAGAACTAAAAGAACACTCTCTCTGAATATTCTACCAGTAAAGACAATTTCTGGAGAGAGTGAGGGAATGAATAGTTGATGTGAGCTCTCTGCAACATATCTGACATTTTTATTGATAATGTATCAAGTGCTAGATCATGGTCAAATATAAATAGTTAAATTAATTCATTAGGTTTGGAAATAAAGAAAGCTGTATTTTTCTATAGGGGATGAATTTATAAGCAATATTTTTTAATTCTTTAGTTGTTGGGATTTATGTAGAAGCCTCTAGGTCTCCCAGATACATAGGCCAATGGATTCCTGGCTTGTTCTTGGATCTTGTCAACTAAAGAATAGCTATTCCCAATTTAAAAATAATATATTTTCATCTAATAAAATTAAAAGTTAATAAGACATCCAAAATACAATATTAAGAGTAATACACTCTTTGCATTAAAAAATTCAAGGATTTCTCTTAATTTAAACACAGAGAAGATTATACCTAGGTATTACAAAGTCAAAGTTTTATTTTTTATTTTCTTTTAAAAACCTACACTGACCATATTTAAGAGTCTTGAAGAATGCTGCATTTATCCAAAGTAAAAAAAAGAAAATATCCTATAGGTCAGTGGTTCTCAACCTTCCTAATGCTGCGACCCTTTAATACAGTTCCTCATGTTGTGGTGACCCCAACCATAAAATTATTTTCGTTGCTACTTCATAACTGTAATTTTGCTACTGTTATGAGTCATAATGTAAATATCTGATATGCAGAATGTATTTTCATTGTTACAAATTGAACATAATTAAAGCATAGTGATTAATCACAAAAAAATATGTAATTATATATGTGTTTTCCAATGGTCTTAGGCGACCCCTGTGAAAGGGTTGTTCGACCCTCAAAGGGGTCACAACCCACAGGTTGAGAACTTCTGCTATAGGTCATCATTCTTTGAAAATGTGTTCCATTTTTTTTTTTTTTTAGTATGAAATTTAGTTCCACTGTTTCTGCTCAAACTCACATTAACATTCATAAACTTTACAACACTGTGGTTGTATATTTTGCTTTTCTTCTTTGTTGAGTTTTAATTAGGACCAGGGTAACAGTAGTATCCATGTTGTAAGAAAATGTTATTAATAAATTTATTTAGTAATTTTTTAAAATTATGGCCTAAACAACTGACTAATGCCTTAGTGGCATCATTCATAGGATTTTTTAATTATTAGATTTTATTACCCTACCTTTGGCCTTTAAGGTGATAGCTATGTTTAGTAAATTCCTTAGAATTAAATGAATTAACTTAAATGTTAGAGGGGCAATTAGACCATTTAAAAAATCCTAGACTGGTGTCCTTTTACCAAAATGGTATTCCATTTCCTCACTTTTCCAAATTTTTATATTATAGGAAATTCAGCCAAAACCTGGTTGCTCAGCTTTGGTACTTTGTGAAATGTGTTTATTTTGGGTTGTCTGCCTACCAAATCCGTTGTGGCTACCCAACACGAGTCCTTGGAAACTTCCTCACAAAGAGCTACAATTATGTCAACCTCTTCTTGTTTCAAGGGTAAGGACACACTCTGTGTTGTCACAATCACTCACAAGGAGGAGACTGGCAATTGAAAAGCATTTTGTTTCCTACAGAAAGAGGAAAAATGCTGATGTACAGGAATGTAGGTCATCATGGAACTCTTGCAGCATTTAGCCAAGAACAGACATGCTTCTTGAAATACCTCTGTATATGTAGTTAACTACACACCTGGCCAGGATGTTGTTCTAGGGTCATCTACATGGTTATTTTTCTATTTCCATATCCTGAATAATTACTGTGATAATATTTTGGGATGCATAATCCTTAAGTATTAATATACTTCTGGACACAATGGAACAAATTATTTGGAACCTAAACTATTCCCAAATACCTTTGGAATTTTGCATATACAACAAGTCCATCTATTGAAAAGGACCACTTATTCTCCCTAAGATCAATGGGAATGCCCTATGACTTGTTTATTCCTGGTAGTAAGTTAGCTGTCAGAGGAAGTATATAGCTCTTCCATGTGAGAATTTCATTGGTAGCATCTCCTGGCTGTTTCCCCAGAAATTGGACCATGACATAAAAAGTCAGTCTGCTCCTAGTTAGGACCAGACCTAGGGACTGTATACTTAGTCACAGAAGAGGTATTGAGCATGCTCAGATATTATGAACCTCTCCATGTGGAACAATGTTTCACTTAGTACTGTCCTGTGTGGAGGTCTGATATTTCTTCAAGGGGTTGAATTAGTGCTCTATACATAAAACTGTGTAGCCCAGGGGAGAATTCCAAGTGGTAACCCAACTATTGTGAGGGCCCTGGGATGAACCCAGGTCCTCCAGCCTAGAAGAAGTTCTGTGTCACTCAAGAAACCAAGAACAGTACCCAAACTCGAGAGGAGCCCAGGCCAGCCCATTCCCAACTAAAATATAAGAGACTAAGCCAGAATCCTATTAACCTTAGTAATCTAATAATTCTATCAACTGTCGGCCCTACTGTGTGCCCCCAGTGGCATGTTTCTTCCCTCTGATGGCTCTTATTTGCTTTCATCTTTTACTTAACTGGTGTATTACCTTTTCTAGCTCATTCAACAGCAAAGCCCCAACAATTCAATAATCCTATGAATAACAGATTGTTGTAACATAAACAAATAAATGATTTAAAAAGTTAAGTTGTGTTTATTTGTAGATATGATTTTATATCTAGAAAATCCCAAAGAGTCACTCCAAAAATGTTAGAATTAATCAACAAATTCAGTAGAGTTGCAGAATATAAAATCAATGTATGAGGCCTGTCCAGAAAAAGTCCAGCCATTGTTAATATAACAAGAATGGTTTGCACAACATTAATGTAACCTGGCAGCTAAGGAGAGTGGACTAGAATGTGCATATGTGAACAATGATGACCTCACTGTACTAGTCAGTGGGGGTGATAGGCACTGTTAGTGAGCATGTGTACTGTGTGGCCATCACATTCAAAATGACTGAGCAAGTAGAGCAACAAGTCTGCATCGAATTTTGTATTAAGCTTGAACATTCCTCCATGGGAACTATTCAGATAATTTAGAAGGTTGAAGCTATGGGAAATTGGTTATTGGCAGCTCCATCACAATAACATACCCATTCATGCTCATGCATCATGTCTCATGCAGAGTTTTTTGGCGAAACATCAAATCACCCAGATTTGGTACCCTGCAACTTTTAGCTTTTCCCAAAACTAAAATCACCTTTGAAAGGGAAGAGATTTCAGACCATCGATGAGATTCAGGAAAATATGACAGGGCAGTTGATGGCAATTGGGAGAATGAAATGAGGTCCTAAAGTGCCTACTTCAAAGGGGACTGAATAATCATTGTCCTATGTACAATGTTTCTTGTATCTTGTATCTTCTTCAATAAATGTCTCTATTTTTCATATTACATGGCTGGATACCTTCTGGATAGACCTTGTACAGAAATCAATTGTGTCTCTATACAGTAACAATGAAACATCTAAAAAAGAAATAAATTTTTTCCATTTACAATAACATCAAAAACAATAAAATGCTTATAAATAAATTTAACCAAAGAAGTGAAATATTTGTACAATTTCTTATAAAAGAAATAGAAGAAGATATCATTAAACATTTCAAAAGGGAATCCCGGTTTGTTAAGAACATCAACCAAAAAAAAAAAAATAATGGAAAATATTAATACATTTATTAGACTTGTAATGAAAAGTAGCTGTATTTCAAGTTGAATTTTACCATAAGGGTCAACTTGAGAATTTTTTTCTAAGATTTAAGTGCTAAAATAATAAGGAACTACATGAGCTCTCAGGGTTGGCTGGGTTTGGGGGGGAATCCCAGAACTGTCTCTCTAACTGGATGTGATTTCTGCCAGGTTCCGCCTTGTTCCATTTTTGACTGAGCTAAGGGCTGTGATGGACTGGGTATGGACAGACACGACCTTGAGCCTCTCCAGCTGGATCTGTGTAGAGGATATCTATGCTCATATATTTATTCTGAAATGTTGGCGGGAGTCAGAAAAAGTAAGCCAATAAAATGCTTTATTTCTATTTGTTTCTCTTAGATACCGGCTGCTTGTAAGATTAATGTGAACTTCTGCAAGTCTTGTCGCCAAATAAATGGAGACAGGGGCAAAAACTACTAGGACCTATAAATGTCCTATTGACTTTCACCTCACTGGAGTTGGGAATCTTGGACACACTGCTGTCTTAGCAATAGTATCCAGATGTGTTCTTCTTTTGGAAACTGTATATTGTAGTTGTTTTTAGAAAAAGAAATATATTTGCTGTGTGACCCAATAATTCTTAAATGGCTCATTTGGGAACAGGAGGGAATGTGCTATGGTGGAGAAAAGTGGGGTCAGGTGGCTTGGACTCAGGGTCACCACCTGATGTGCTCTTTCATAAGAGACAGACAGTGTAACTGCTTTGTGCAAAGGAAATTGAAGTGCCAATACTTGATCCTTCTGCCAGGTTGAACATTAAGGTTAAAAATGGATAGAATTACAATTATTTGTTGGTTTTTCAAGTTTAACATATGAAATAGGAGCCTGTTGCATAAAAGCAATAAAAATATTCAAGTATTATATCATTAGCTGAGGTGGTGTGTTATGTCTTTTTTACCTATCTCCATGATATCCTCTTTGGAAAAGTCTTCTCTAGTTCATATAATTTCTGTGTTCTTCAGTTCCTTCTGGAAATTTCAACACTGTAACTGTATGTCCTTTCTGTTTATGGGGTTTGTGGGAGTGAAGGAGGTGGGGTTAGCAGTTTACTTAAAATCATATTAGCTTCTCCTGATTTTAAGAGCAAAAGAGTTAATATAATGACAGAATATGAGAGCCAATCAACCACAGAGACATTGAGGGTTGAATTGAGATGACAAGTGTCTGGAAATCATGACATATGAAGAAAAGTAGAAAGAATCAAGAATTGTTCAGTCTGAAGTCAAAAAAAACGGTGAGACAAACTTTTAAATATTGGAAAGTGGATTTAAAATTTTTTAATTAATTTGCAAGATCCAAGAAAACAGTTTTAAGAAAAGTAGGCAAAATTCCGGTAAGTTTCAATGAAACATAAAGATCCTTCTAACAATCACAGATGGGCTGCTTCACAAAATCGTTGCTGAGAGGTGCCCACATACACACAAAGTCACACAGAGGAGAATTTACATTGCAAAACCTCTGTGCTAGGAAGGGCTAAGTCTACCCCCTAGAACCATTTCTTCAAGGGGTATTATATCAGTTGTCTATTGCTAATAACAAACTACCTCAAAACTTAGTAGTTTAAAAGTAACACCATTTTATCTGCTCACAATTCTGTGGATCTGCAGTTTGAGTAGGAAGCTACTGGACAGTCTAGTCGGGGATCACTCCTGTCACTGTCATTTTGAGGGACAGAGCATAGGCAAGGGAAAAGCAAGGGAGAGAGTCAGTTCAAGAGAGAAGCAAGTCAAGAGGGTCATTTTAAGGTCAGAGGAGTTGAACCTCTCTTAGATGGTAAGGAAAGGACCAATAGAAAAAAGAGAAGTACAAATTCTTAGAATCAGAGCCAAAGGAGAAAGGTGCAGGTGAGGTTCTGGAAAGAGTAGCCTCAGAGGCATGGATGCACAAGCTGGGAGTGGCGAAGAGGAATGGCCATCCTACAGAAAGTTGGAGAGAGATGGTTAGTAAATTATCTCAATAGTCTGTGTTCTCCAGAAAGTAGATGAGTTCACCTATCAAAACCAAAAGAGATGGCATTTCAGGTCCTGGAGCCTGCATGGAAACTGTGAGAAATTGCTTCCTCTGGGTGAATAGGAGAAGGACTCTTAATAGGGGCGTTTTTTTCTGAATCAGAACTCACATGACTGCCCCACATAAATACAGAGCCACTTTTAATGTGAACAGCTGTGGCTGCCTTGCTTATCAACTTATATATGCTTTTTACTGCCTTTGAGCCAACAGGTAACAATCTTTTTGAGACTGTAGTGAGAGAATCATACCTGTCACCATCCTTCTTACAAAGGACAGAGTCATCCTAGCCTAGAACAATAGACATTTCTGTGCAACAAAAGAGTTGCAATAATCCTTTTATTTTTATCTTTTTAAGAAATAAAAGTCTTACCCAGCAATTTCATTTCTGGAAATATATCTGAAAAAAAAATGCTAATTTAAAAGAATATATGTACTCTTATGTTCATTACAGCATTTTTACAATAGCCAAAATTTGGAAGCAGCCCAAGTGTCAATCAATAGATAAGTGGGAAAAAAGTGTGGTATATCTACACAATGGAATACTGCTTAGTAGTATAAATAAGGAAATCTTACCTTTTGTGCAAGCATGATTGAAACTGGAGACTATTATGCTAAGTGAAATAAACCAGTCAGAGAAAGACATTTAAATACCATATGATTTCACTTATATGTGGAATATAATGAACAAAATAAACCAACAAACAAAATAGAAACAGACTCGTAGATACAGAGAACAGACTGACAGCTGTCAGAAGAGAGGGAGTTTGGGTGGGCTGGGTGTAAAAAACTGAAAGGATTAAGAAGAAAAGAAAAGAAAGAAAACCTCATAGACACAGACAACAGTATGGTGGTTACCAGAGTGGAAAGGGAGTTGGGAGAGGTAGAAGAGCATAATAGGGGGATAAATGGCAATGGAAGGACACTTGACTTAGGGTGGTGAACACACACTATAATATGTAGATAATGTATTATAGAATTGTATACCTGAAACATATAATTTTGTAAACCAATGTCACCCCAATAAATTCAGTTTTTATAAAAAGACATAAAAGCCTCCTGTTAATGTATCACCTCTACTTAAATATATATTTCTATCTTATGCTAAGTCTATATATATTTAAATCACACATGGTAAACATCCTGAAAAATTTAGGTATGTGGAAGGAAGTATTAGGGAGTCTAAAATCTGACCCTCCTTTCTACTTCATCCCCATAAGAGATTGAAACTTTACCAGTGATGATCATTTATCTAGTATGAAGCAGAAGAGTAAGTTTCTTTTAAAAGCAACTTTTCCTGGGGATTATTTCATATTGAATGTAATATGTTCCTGGAGTTTCCTGAAAGGCCAAATGTTGGCATGAGCACACACGCAATGCAGGCCACTCACTCTGAGTCATTTTTCACAGCGATTTCCATGCAGCCACCTCTCAAACACTTCTAAGAAGCTGTTTGAAAATGTAGCATGCAGGAACTTCAAAATGAGAAATGTGGATGAGACTTGACTCACCTAGGAAAAGGTGATGGAGCAGGATAGAACAAGAAAGTGACAGTTGCTTTGAAAGTAAAGGGAAAGATAACCTCATAATTAGAGAGAGGCCAAAGGTCTTGCCCCTGTCCTTCCCTTAGAAATGCATTGAGGAGTGAACATGAGTAGGGAGAGAATGGAAGGGGGGTTCTGGAATATTTTGAGGTGAAACTGAAAGACACTGGCCTTCAGGAGAGGAACCAACATGGTCCCACTTCAGGCAGATGAGATTCAAACTGTTCTTGACAGAATAGATACACCTATTTTAAGTCACAAAGCTCTTCATTATGTAATACTAGGGTGCTATTGCAGTGGGTTAAGTGGTCCATTGTCTAAACTTGTCTCATTGACAAAATAATGAAAAAGCAAATGTGTGTGTCTGTGTATTAAATATATATTTCAAATTTTCAAATAGTCTAGTTTCTCTTTCAAAATAGAAAATTCTAAGCACTGGTATCAAATTCCAGTGCAACAATATTAAAATATTGTCCTTAATCTGAACCTCATGCAACTTCACAGTAGAGTCACTTAGGAGCATAATCTTTCACACTGAGTAGACAATGCTTTCCATACAGACTCTGATCCACCCTCCAGTCCAACTTGTGTCCTCATGTTTCCAAGTCCATATTTAAGAATCACTGAATGTCAGCTTATAGAGCCCTTCAGCGGTGTCCTTTAAAGTCTTCAGGGAGTCATCTGCTGGCTTCAAGACCTCTCTCAGTTTGTAACCCAGAGCTCAGTGCCTATAGACAGGATGTGGATTATTTTTCCTTACCTTAACCTACTGAAATGACCACATTCCAAGGGAGTGTTAGCCAGGGAGGAAGGACAACATCCCCACTATGTATGTAGCCTAGCTTAACTTCAGGGGTTACCCTGGAAGAAAACTAGATCACTGGGAAGCAACATTTAAACAAGAAATATGCATAAGAGCTGGAGCAGTTTTAATACCCGACAGTAAAGTTGGCTCTTTCAGCCTTACCCCTAATCTCTAAGACAGAGCTTAGTGGGTCCTTAGCAAAGCAAATGGAAGTAATTCCAGCTCTACCAAGTACACTGCTCTTGTATAGAAACAAGTCCCTGTGTGACACACACACACACCTACAACCACCCCCTACCCAGCCCTGCTCAGCACAGCACCCAAGCACAGGCCCCTACAGAGTCACAACCCAAGAGAGGGCTGGTTTTTCCTACAGATCTTATTGTGTGATATAAACAACATTGTTTTGACAATGTGTGTTTTGAATGAAGTGAAAAATGTTTTTCCACTCACCAAGGGGAAGGAGGAGTCAGTTGAAAGGCACAGCTTTTGAATACTCAGAAATTTAAAGTAAAATGTCTTTCTCCCACATAATCCCATAAAACCAGAGACTTTATTCAGCAGAATATTTGATCCATTGACCCTTAGGTTCATCACTAGCAAAACGCACACAGAAATTTTAAGGGAAAAGTCACTCAAGTCCTCTTGGTTCCCCGTGGCACCATGGTGGGGATGTGTAGAGATCTAATTATAGTTTCATGCCACTACCTAACTTTTTGTCCAGGTTGGGACAAGGTTGCTCTCCCCACTTCAGAGAAAACAGAGCAGAATCAGGACTAATTCAAGTCACAACCCATGGGAAGAGCCCTCATCCTCCCCATCTGCTTTTCAGGGGACAGTGGACTGAGCCTTGTGTAAATTCTTCTGTTGCAGAGATACCCTCAGCCCCGTGGGCAGAAGAAGAAGAAAGTGGTGAAGTATGGCATGGGAGGCATGATCATTGTTCTGCTCATCTGCATTGTTTGGTTTCCTCTTCTCTTCATGTCTTTGATCAAATCTGTCGCTGGGGTGATCAACCAGCCCTTGGACGTCTCAGTCACAATTACCCTGGGAGGTTACCAGGTAATCATTGTGCATGTCCTCCAGGCCTAACTCACCTGCAAGTACCTTATCTAACACACTCTTCTCCTGATAACAACCTACAAAATGTTTAGTTATGTTTTGCCAATCCATATTTCCTATCTAAATTTTGACTTTTCAGCAAATATGAGATGTTTGAAATAAGGTGTAGAAGGCAGTGAAAGAATCATTCTGTTCTGGTTTTGAGGACAAAAGTAATTACTTCAAAAAGATATCTGTGGCTAGCTGCCATGGGGTATTCAGTGGATGACCTGCCATGCAAATATTTTTCCTTTAACCCAAGATGCAGAGAAGAACTTCAGAATATTGACAATTCTGTATATCTTGTTTTACAGCCTATTTTCACAATGAGTGCCCAGCAAAGCCAGCTGAAAGTTATGGACCATCCAAAGTTTGATAAATTTATAAAAGCTTTCTCTAGGGACACTGTAAGTAAATGCATATAATAGATCTCTATGAAGACCTTTCATCTAGGTGAGCGAGTGGTTGTCATACTACTTAACTACTTTGTCATGGTCTGTGCGGGGAAAAGGGATTTTCAGAGATTATCAGTTGTACACAGCAGATTCCTAGCCACTGAATGCTTTGATAATCTAAGACATTATGTCTATATTATTGGATGTAAGTGTTAATAAATGTAATTTTATTTTGGGACATTGTAATGTAAGCTCAACAGGTGTTGATCCTTATAAAAATATTGTAAGTTTTTAAATTGTGGTAATATTGATCTTTTTCACAGGTGGCTCTACTCTGGAAATCTGTCCTAAAGAAATAATTCAAAATATGGGAAAAATAGTATGTCAGTAGCTACTTCTGATAGCATTCCCTATGTTAGTAAAAACTGGAAGCAATTTAAGAAGTCACCAAGTAGGGGCTGGTTGAATAAGTCGTGGTGTATGTATGAAGTTAATTTGATTAGCACTGAATTCTCTAAGGTAGAATAATGGGGCTTCCACTTTATATTTCTTTATATTGTGTGAATATTTTCCAAGCAACTTCTTTTGTAGTAAAAAGTAATCATTACAAAGACTATATATGGCATGAGAATTTCTCAAGATAAAACATAAATGAAAAAGAATTTAGAATTTTTTAATGATAAAAAATAAGATACACATCCCCTACTACATAAAACAGCAGTAATGTTCTGGTGGCAGAGTTTTAGCTATCATTATTCTTTTCTCTATACTTCAACTTTTAATAATATTATAACATGATTTTTCATAATTTAAATTTGTTTTACAAATAATATTTTTTGTTTTTAAAAATTGATTAGCAAACAGAGGTTTTTCTTTTTTGTAAAATTATAGGTCTATCATGCACACTGTCAAAACCAATATTGAGGGATGAACAGCTAAGAGGGCAGGGCCAGGATGACCTAAGTGGATGAAATTTGCTCTGATGAGAGGGGCGTTTTCAAATAGTTGATAAATTTTCTTCTTAGTGGGAAGGAAAAAACACACTAAATCATCTGATTTTTTTTTCACTATTTAATTGGAATGATTCCATAGCTGTTTTGGTGTGACAGCATTACCACTGGGGGTTGACAATGTCACTAGAAGCTGCCTGTACCTGTGAGTAGGGGAATTAAGTCAGTGCAATAGAAGACCAAGATAATCCATTATAGAAATGTTCTTTTAATAGGAAGAAATTATCTCTATACAGTCAGTTAAAAGGACAAGTAATGACTTTATACATCATCATGTATGTGATCTATTTCTGCATGTGTATTTGTGTGCATATAGGGTGCTATGCAATTTCTAGAAAATTATGAAAGAGAAGACATAACAGTAGCAGAACTGGAAGGAAATTCAAATTCTTTATGGACCATCAGCCCTCCCAGTAAGCAGAAAATGATACACGAACTCACGGACCCCAAAAGTAGCTTCTCTGTTGTTTTTTCATGGAGTATTCAGAGGTAGTTACTGTATTTCCATGCATAATTTCCCCTTTTCCCAAACCTAAACTCAGAGTGGGGTGGGGGGCATAAGAGGATAGAGAAATTAAATTAGTGTGGATCATAGTTCACACTTTATCTTGGGAACATTCATTCAATACTACAGCTAATATTTTTGTTTATTAAATAGTGATTTGCCTGGGAATCACTGACAAAACTAAGGGCTTCTTATTTTTCCTTTTTACTACTAAGTTCCATTTTAAAGAAAGGGTGTCAATGGGTTCTGCGAACAAGAGAGAGACGTAGAGAGAAAAGAGGGTGATGACTCAAAATGAAAAAGAGACTGTGTATATTGTAAGATTCCCCTGAAAGGTAGAAGTTTGGTCTTAATAACAAAAAATGTGCATCCTCTGGAACCTTGGCTTCTTTCTTGCATGTCTCCAACATCAGGGGAGCCCTAGCAGATCTTTTCTCAAAGCATGAGGTGTGAGAGCAGTGTGGCAGACCCAGGAGGGGAGAGCTGAGGGAAACTATTCTTCACCTGAGTTAATGGCCAGCATGCAGCCACTATTTCACTTGTGTAGACAGACAGAGCATGTTGTAGTAAAAGTTCTTGCATGCCAAAGCCTGACATGTAAGTGAAGCAGTTCAGGGGCCTCGACACAGTATACCAACTGACTAGTTTAGTTTCTTTCATCACAGTTGTGACTCGGAACTCCATACAACTTTGTCAGTCAAGTTTTAAGTTCATTGAGCTCCACAATTTCAGCTTCCTGGATGGAATCAAGAAATAATTGTGACAATTAGTGGAGGTGGGGGGAGGTGAAGGGTTGGAGAGATTGAGCAAAAAAGGAGGACTCATGGACATGGACAACATTATGGTGATTGCTGGGGGAAGGGGAAATAAGAGGGCTAAATGGTAATAGAAAAAAATACAATAAAGATTAAATTTTTAAAAAAATAATTGTGATAGGTACAGAAGAAAGCCTTCTAGAATCTAAAGTGAATTCACAAAGAAATAGTAAAGAAATATTTCAAAGGGGGAAGTTCAAAAATTAAAGAACCCCTTTAATCTTATTTCCTCCTTTTAAATGTCCCAAATTCCTCACATGGAATTCTGTACTGCCAAAAAATTTACTTATTAGCCTTTCTTTGAAAGGCTACTAGAAAATAACAGCAACATTAAAAACCAACATCTGATGGATTATTCTTTTAAAACGTGGATTCTATTGGTCACCATGAAGACCAAATTCATTGGATTAATATAGAATGTTCAGGAAATTCATACCAGAGCAATAGGATGGTTTATCCTTTGGTCAGGAGACGGTGCCTCCTCACCTGGCATCTGTTGTAAAAGTGCTTATGACCTCCCTAAGTTTTACCAACTTTGTTGTCTAAGAAACTGGACATAATAGTGTGGTGGACAGAAGGGGTTAGGATTGATAGCTGTGGACCCGATAAAACCTGGTGATATTAATAAAATTAAGAGTCAACTAAGTTTTTAATTTCTCTTCCAAACTTCTGAATAATCATTGACATTGAGTTTGTCTTTTTTTCCTTACAGAAACATGAGTCTTGGTGCAAAAGCAGAAATAGCAACAGATAAGCTTTCTTTTCCTCTTAAAAATATTACACGAGAGAATATAGCTAAAATGATAGCTGGCAATGACACAGAAAGTTCAACAACGCCAGTGTAAGTTAATTGTTTCTGTTAATATAGCTTTAGTAGGTGTATGTATCTGGTACAGAATCTCTACCTACGAATTCATCACATGCAAGAAATGCAATTTTTGTCATTCTTTGGTAACTCATATGAATTTCTATTTGGAGGCCTCACTGTGCTAGTTTGAAGGAACTCTATTCTCTCCCTTCTCACTCTCTGTCCACTCAGCCAGGGAGTATTGCTCTTGTCTCTGAGCAGCATACCTTGCTGTTATATTACCATAATCACCAAAAGCCAGGGAAAGACCCTGCATGACCTCTTTCCTGCTATTACTCCTGCTGCAGGGTTACTGAATACCTAGCTAATCAATAGGGGTTGGGCAGGGGAGGTGAGGGGAAGACAAAAGATAAACAGAAATTTGAAAGATTACATTTTGACATATTATCCTGCCATATAAGTACTCCATTTCAAACACATCCAAATCTATGATGTTTAGATTCTAATATAAGAACTAGCAAGAGAAAAAAACGTGCTTTGGTCTAAAACTGTTAAATGAAGTATTTCAGATGTCCACCAGACATTTATTTCCCAGTTCTGTCCTCCAGTCTGCCCTGACCCCATTGTTATGTATTAAATGTAAAAACCACCATGATGCAGCCTTCACACATATTTCTAACTGAAATATCCTTTGTTAATCACTAAAGTAGAAGAGCTCTGAAGATCATCAAATTCCGCCCCTGCCCCATAACTTTCCAGTTGCAAAACAGGCCTACAATGATGGAATAACCTTCTCAGGTCACCAGTTCATCCTGCAGAGGCAGGATATGGTCCAGGTCACCAGTTCCCTCCTCACACCTCACTCTTATCACTAGATCAAATGCACTTCACTTGATGATAGATACTTTTCAAATCCTAAAAATCAAAATTAGAAGAGGACTCAATGTTATTGATACAAATGGTAGGCTCCTAGCAAGAAAAATAGCTCTTTGCTTCAGAAACAGCAACAGCTATGGGAAAACCTCTGTAGCAGTCTCGAAGCATTAGCTAGCTTGAGTATAGCATTTACGTGAGTATTTGAATAGAACCCGGTGACTTTTTTTTGGCTTCAGAGAATTCTGATTATAATGGAAACCCATAAATTATAATGACTGCACACTGAATAGACATATGAAGACTCACCATTGTTTGTTTGATATAAGCTCAGAATAGCATCCAAAACATCAATTACATGTGGGTCAAACAACTAAAACTTAATTATCTTTCTTTCTTTCTTTCTTTCTTTCTTTTTTAATGCACAGGACTATAGAAAGGATCTACCCATATTACGTAAAAGCACCTAGTGATTCTAACTCCAAACCTATAAAGCAACTTTTATCTGGTAAGAATAAGAAGGAATCATTTCAGAAATCTTTTTAAACCTTCTTTTATTCAATTTCTACAGTTTGCATTTTTCAGCCTTTATCAAGCTACTTTCCAGTTTTCATTCCCTGTGTGACACAGATTGCAAGAAGAAGGCTTCACCAGCCAGAGGAATCATTCACTCACCTGGAAGCCATGGTCTTGGTTTCATTTTTTTCTTTTTTTATTGATATAAACCTGATTGACTCAAATTCACATTGAGTGACTGATGTTACTGCTTAGTCAGTCTGTTTACTTGTTTCTATTAGCAACCATATCAGTGCAGAAAACTACCCCATACAGTGTTAAATAGGAAGACACTACAATAGGAACAATGAAAAGATAGCAGGAAATGTTCTCGATTCAACTCACAGTTGATTAAGTATCAACAGTAGTGCTCAAGGGACTATATTTTCCCCATACGGCCATGATGGGAGTGAACTGAAAGTTTTGGATGCCTTTAACAACCAAGCATTGTTTGACTTAATAAGTTACCTGAGCCAGAGTAGCTGTACACCTCTGGTCCAGGTAGAGGACATGCAGTATTCAGTTCATGTCCATTCATATGCCGTAGCCACTGTCACCAGGCTCTGTGTGACTCGTGCTTAACTGGGAAGATAGAAATGTAAGTAAGCGATCAGTTAGAATCTCCCATGAAAATTACCAAAATTAGAGGCAGTATAGAGGACCTAGAGGGAGAGTACTGGCCAAATCCCAAATCTACAGGCTTTTCTTCAACAATAAATAAGTATGTCTTGCAAGGTAATTGCAAGATGCATTGAGAACATTGGTACTTTCTTTTCAATCCAGACCAGTTCTAGAAATGTTTAGTCTGAGAGTACAGATTGTTTAACAGTCTGTTGTTTCCTGAAAGAATTCTGTCCTTCAACAGGCTCCTCCTTGCTCCTGCCTTCCAGAGTGGGTCCCAACTGGCCAGGAAAGTTCTTTAAATTACTTTCTACTTCTTGGCAAAACATCTTATATTTTCATACTTTCCTTCTTCCTTTCCTTCAGCCTCAGAGACAGATATGTCCTTCCTCCCTTCCAAGGTCAGCCTCTCCCTGAGCCCCAGGCTCCATTCCTTCCCTGCCTTCACTTATTGCCCTCCTCTTTTCTGGGTTCTTTCCCTCTCCCACACTGAATTGTCTGCCTGGCAGTGATTTGAGGTCCAGCCTATGAAGTCTTGTTCTTCCAACCACATGACTTTGCTATTCTCAGATCCTGCCCACAACAACCTAAATGCTTATTGGATGAGCTTTACTGAATTATCTCTTATCTTCACCACAAGGTATATTTAGCAGAAGTTGATGGTAATCACCAGTTTACAAGGGAGAACACTGAGGCTCAGGTGAGAAATACTCAGCGAGGTTATACAAGCAGTATATGTAGGAACTTGGTCTAAACCTGCGCCTATCTGGGTCCAGTGCCAGATTTTCTCCCTCAGAACTGTCTCTAGACTTCAGAACCAAGACTCTTCCTATTCCTGAGTGTTCTGAGTAATTCATATTCTTCCCGGGTAAGGAATATGTCTTTATTAGTCTCCATTCCTCGCTCTTCTTCCATCCATCCATCCAACAAACAGACGTTTATTGTCAGTCATTGTCCTAGATTCCTATGATCTAAGAATTTAGCATGAAATAATCCAGACATGGTCCCTGCCCTCACAGTGTTTATAGTCCATCACCATGATTCTCAGTGGAGGCCTTATTTTCACTGGCAAGGTCTTCCTCTTCTTAAAAAGACTACCATAGGATCTGCATTCAATGTAACTCTAAGCTTTTTATTTACCCTACCTTTTACTTATCCTTTTACATTCACCCTTTGCAATCATTGACCATTCGGTATGAGTTTTCAGAACTTTACAGAGGTTCGTGCCATTAATCCTGCCCAGTGGGGTCTCCTCTCCCAATTCCATCTCCACCTATTGAAGTCAAAGTCAGCTCAGAAATCATCTCCTCTGGGAAACCCTCATGGATTTACCAACTAAAAGAGTCCTCTGTAAGCTAGTAGATCTTGTCAGTACAGGTCTTACAGTTTTTGCTATATGCCCATTAATTGTGTTTGTATACATGGCCTTTTCCCATTGAGATAAGGAACCATGTGGTATGCAACATTTCAACTACCTAGCACCTAACAGAGTGCCTTCTTCTTAGAAGACACTTGATAAATGTTGGTAATATGAACAAGCCAGTCAATTCCACCAAGAGTCAGTGACTTGGGTTTTAATATCTAATTAGTTGTTTGGATTATCAGCAAAGATAATTTATAGTATGCAGCAACAGCGACTAACCACTTCCATGAAAAACAGAAACCCCACACATACCTAGGACCCACTCTTTCTTTTCCACTGACATTGTTAACATGTCCATATGTACATCCTAGAATCATATGCTGTTGCCAGGAATCAGGTTTTGTGATCTGAAGATTGTCGATGTGCATTAAATCCTAAAATTCTCATGCTAACTTGATTTTATTTCTCTTCTCTTCCAGAAAATAATTTCATGAATATTACCATCATTTTGTCCAGAGATAATACAACTAAATCTAACAGTGAGTGGTGGGTTCTCAATCTGACTGGAAATAGACTATACAATCAACATACCCAGGCCTTAGAGCTGGTGGTCTTCAATGACAAAGTCAGCCCCCCCAGCCTGGGCTTCCTAGCTGGCTATGGGTAAGGACTCATTTAACAATTAACAGTTATAAGAGTCTACTTCTAACCACAATGCTGTATTCCATAAAATAATACAAATTTAATATAAAATTTAATTGAAAATAAAATTGTAAAATGCAAAAAAATGTTATAGCATAGTTCGATGCAATTCAGTGTTTAAACTTATAAAATGGCATAAAATGATCTCTTTCTTCTTAGATTTCCTTATGACCTTAGCAGCTGTAGGATCAATTAGAAACCACAGCTTTTGTCAAGTCCTGTGTTACACTTTAACCACATTCTGATGTTTAAAATCGTAGGTCATGCACAGCCCCTACAAGCACAGGTAGAAAGTTTTCTATTTCCCAGAGTCAGCCTCTTAAGAAATCATTGTTTATCTAAAGTTTTATTATAAAAATGAATCTCTGAGAAAGACAATATTATTAAAGTAAAAAATGTTAGGTACAAAAAACTATATATAGTACAATTGGATTTCTACCAAATATGCCATGTGGTTAATGTATGTATTATATGCAGTAAAACCACCAGAAGTTCATATGTGAAACTGTTAATATTGGTAAATCCCAAAATGTGAGATTTCAAAGAACTTTTATTTTTCAAATCTTACATTTGTGTCGTCGTCGTCGTCGTCGTCGGCAGCCGTCCGTCTCAAGAGACGATGGTGTAGCTTCTTAAGAGTCTATCTGCACTGCCGAGAATGGTTGTGCAGTCCCACTCGGGAGTGACACGGTATCTGTCTCCTCCCGTGTTGAATCGACATCTTGCGATGACGCTGGAGTGTCCTCTCCAGTGAAGCTGAAGCTACAGAGCCTGGGCAGGGTGATATGGAGGGTCTGCTGTTGCCCATGCAGCAGAGCCCCCCTCTCTTCGCAGCTGAAGGGTCCAAGGGAAAGACGGAGTCAATACAGCTTGGCTTCAGGTGCGCTGCAGGAGTTGCCGGTGTTGACTACAACGTCAAACCGCCTTAGGGACTCCGGCTCCAGATTTTCTGTCGGGGTTTACTCCCTTAGCCTTTCCCCTGAAGAGGTATGCCGCAAGGCAGCGGAGGTTTTTTGGAGTCAGAGTTTTCCTTCTCTGATGTGCCCTGACTGGAAGATCGAACCAGCGACACTTAGCTCGCAGGCCGACGCTCAATCCACTGAGCCAAACCAGCCAGGGTCTTACATTTGTGTAATGTGTAAATTTTATTAGAAAAAAACAGGAATTAACTTTTTTATCAGAAAAAAGTAAATGTTTTCACCAAAGGGAAAAACTTTAAACTGTATCATATTTTCTGTGGCTTGAAGGAAAATGTTATGTTTTTCTTTTAGACATGTTCTATTAACTATATTTGACTGCTAAATACAATTTCTATTTAATTTTTTTCAGTATCATGGGATTATATGCTTCAGTTGTCCTTGTGATTGGGAAGTTTGTCCGTGAGTTCTTCAGTGGGATTTCTCACTCCATCATGTTTGAAGAGCTTCCAAATGTGGATCGAATTTTGAAGTTGTGCACTGATATTTTTTTAGTTCGAGAGACAGGGGAACTGGAACTAGAGGAAGATCTCTATGCCAAATTAATATTCCTGTATCGTTCACCAGAAACCATGATCAAATGGACTAGAGAAAAAACAAATTGATAACTTAGGACACAGACTACAAATCAAGTTAACATTTGAATTTTTGAAAAAAGCACAATATTCTCATAAGAGCAAAGCATTTCTAGTGTGATGGAAATGATTTCTCTTCTGGCAGGTGGCCAAAAGGAGTTGACTTCCTTTTGTAGTCAAAGCTTCCTTGCAAATTAAGGCGCTGTTGAAAATGTTATTTGTAATTCCATTTCTCTGAAATCAGGGCTAGTTGGTTTATGTTTTAATCAACAGTGTCTTGCATTCTGATAGACTATATGAAGGAATCATTGATGGCTCTCCTTCCTTTGAGAAACAGAGAGAAGAAGGAAAGGTACCATGTTCTCCTGTATGAGGACTGTGCCCTTCCTGAAGAGATACTATAATACAGTCCACAGAGCTCTGTCACCAATGGGGAAGCTGTTATAGGGAGAATAGATGGGCCTCCACACAACCCAAATATGCAACAGCAATAGGAGGCTGAAAACTCCTAAACACAGTTCTCAGAGGAAAAGAGAAAGAGAGCTAATAACCCATGAAGATGCCAGTGGATGGATAAACCTCATTCTAAGCAAAAAGATAACTTAGTGATACTCTTACTGCCTTATCTTAACTGAAGACTAATAAATTTTTTTCCATTAAACACCAGTGACTTCTCAGGAAAAAAAAAAAAAAAAAGCAGCAAAACAAATATGTGGACACTGGCTTTATTGAGGCCCAGATAGTGACTCATTTCAATGGTGGTGGTGGTTCCACTTCAGAAAGTTACTGCTCCTGGTGAAACACCGACATGAGGCAGAAAGATAAAAATGCCTCCCAGTGGATGTGGAGTACTTTGACTTTGTAACTCTTTATTAACTGAGGTCATGAGCACCCTTTACCTTCCCCATCCCTCAACATGCATTTCCCATTTTGATGATTTAAAGCAATGGTTTTTCCAGTATGTGACATTTTCCTTCCTGTTTTTCAGGTATATCAACAAGTTTACATATTCCAATTCACATTTTTACATCTGAGACGGGTTTTTTAAGTTCATAATTATGAAAGTTCATATGTATATTAAGCTTGGGGAAATAAAAAATAGCCTTTTCTTAAATTATTGTTATTGGTAATACAACCTCTTCATTAAATAGCAATGTAGCATGGAAATTTATGACTGAAATGTAGTTTTCATTCCATATTAAAATACAGTTTCTGAGAAGAATCATTGAATGGACCACAATATGTCAAAAAATAATCCTATGTAGTTTGAGTTCAGGACTGACTTAAAATAAAACACATCTTGCAAAGTCGTTTTAAGAATACTCTTCATTCTGCCTTTTTGCATGATATAGGAAAAGTAATTTTTTTTTTCAATGTTGTGTAACAGGAGTTTCAAAAAAACATTAACAGATAAAAATTCACTTGTTGGTTGGTTTGTTTGTTTTTTATGTAGATACCGTATGTGAATAATATAAGCAGGAAACAAACTGTAACAAATTAATTTCCAGAAGAATCTCTTATAGTGAATATGGAACTTTAAAAAAATAGCAGAATTCAAATGACGTTCAGCATACTGTAGAGAATTAGTGAATATTTGTTCAATTGTAAAGGACAGTGTACTTTCAACCTGCTGAAATAAGCAGCTTTGATCACTGAAACAATAAACTCAAACCACTTAGGGAACTCTGGTCTGCGCTCTAAGTTCCCAACAACAGGAAGAATTATTGTGCATATTTCTGATTTTGAATTCTTTCCATTTAAACTGTCAACAAGGAATTTCCAGAGAGCACGTTATAACATATTTAAGAAAGAGAAAAGTAGAAAAATGCTCCTGAAAAAAAAACTGTGAAGGTCAAATATCAGAATTGTAATAGTCCTCAAGAAAATAATTTTCACGTTTCAAGAAAAAAGCCTCTTGGGGTGTTAAGTGGGAAATATAAAAGATGTCAACATAAAGAATGTCCAAATAGAGAATTTTTATAGGAGTTTATTTGAGCCAAACATATGCTGGGGAGCAAGATCTCAAATGCTTGAGAGAATAACAGTTTTGCAGCTTCTTTTATGCATTTGAAATTAAGGAAGGAACATAAGGAAGATTACATGGAGGTGGGAGAAAGCAAGGTGGGGATTGGATTATAGAATAATTAACAAGATTATGTGATTCAGTGTGGTTACTTCACAAGTCGGTTAACCTAGATGCACAGAAACAATGGGTAGGGCTTGCTTAAGGCAAACATAAGCCTTTTAATAAAGAAGTTATATGCCTGGGGTGTGACCTGCCCAGTTAGGAATTCATGATAAGATCATCCTGTGAGGTTACTTTCCATAGAACTTAGTTTCTGTTCACAAGGAACATATAGAAAATGTAGGAGAGCACACCTTCCAGGGAGGCATGAGCTGGAGTGGAGCTGGAACAGAGAATGAGGTGGTCTGGCTTCTAGTGCTGGCTTGGCCATTGTCAGGCTGGGAACCCAGGCCAGCAGCTCCCTACCCCTTTCCAAACTTCTTTTATCTGACAACATGAAGGGATCATCAGGCTATCACCAGCCATATTCTAAACCTCAAATGAGTGCCTGCCCTGGCCCAGTAGATGCCCATTATAAAAATGAATTGCCACCTTAGGCTTGGCTTTCTGGAAATAGCCTCTGAGATAGACCATCACCAGAGGACATTTAGAAGAGTGGCCCTGAGAGTTACACAGGTCAACAAAGAAGGCAAGATTGGGCAGAGGGACAAGATTGCCCAGCCACGTAGCTGCAATTGAGATTTTCCCATCCCTACAGGGCACTGAGGAGCTGGGATAGCCCTTCCTTGTCCTGAGTAAAGGCATCAGCAAGACATTGCCACAACCACCCATGAGTGGGCTTATCCTTTCAGGAGGCACTCCCTGTGGCTGGAGCTTACTGCCTCTGAGGGCACAGTTGTGAACATGGGCATGTTGTGCAGAGGGAATCTGGGAGATCACAGTATTCATCAACATCTGTGTCTGGGTCAGTCTGACCCACTGGCTCCTTATGATAAGAGTGTAAGGCCTTATTTCCCTTATCAGGGATGTATAACCTATGGCTGGTTTGAAGGCCATGTGTGACACTCATCATTCATTACCTCTACTTTGGTTCTAGATCCAAGCACCTCTGTTCATAAGGCAGAGCCAGACCCTCAACCATAGGACTCTGGTGTCCTAGGTACCAGCCCCCCTCAGGTGACAATGGCTGCACTTATGTTCGTATCATGCAGTCTGGCCTGGAGCATCACCAAGTCCCCAGGGGTTCCTGAGCACCAGCAATTCCTCCTATCCCCACTGAGTGATAGCAGCCTGTCTCCTTCCAATGGCCTGGGTCAGTTACCGTTGTCCTTAAAGTAACTCTGTCCCCTGTCAGAATTGTCTTATTGTCCTTCTAGTTTAGTCATTATTTCTGAAGTATTTTCCTTTTTCACTAATTTTCAAGATCTGATTTCTATTGTTCTCTACTGTTTTCTGTTATTTTCTCAATTTATTTCAGTTCATTT
Source organism: Furipterus horrens (assembly GCF_987537825.1). Lineage (NCBI taxonomy): Eukaryota > Metazoa > Chordata > Mammalia > Chiroptera > Furipteridae > Furipterus > Furipterus horrens. Next base: position 52,634,604 of record NW_028327178.1, on the reverse strand, counting down.
TGAAATGTTGATTAGTTTTTACCCATTTGTGGACCTATCTTTCTGGCATGATTTTATCATCTCTAAGGACCTGATCCTGCTCCTTATTCTTTTTTACTGATAAGAATTTGGTATTGGATTAAAGCGCAGTTCCTTTCTGTGCCTCCTTTTGTATGACATTAGTTTTCCTAACTTCTGTTGGGGCAGGGAGATGACTCCTCTAGCTCTGCACCTCTGGACTCTCCCCTGGCTCTGAAGTGTCACAAATGTGCCCCTCCTTTCTGAGCCCCTGCTCTGTTTTCCCTGCCCTCTTTATGTGGGCCCCTCTTTCTATTCTTAGAAGCTTCTCCTCCAAGTAGCCTGGTCCTGGGAGGGAACAACAGTCAGTTAATTTTGAAAGTTTGAAGGCCTAGTCCACTCAGTGCCTTCAGCCCACTACCGACCACCAGCCCTCGCCCACTAGTGGGGATGCGTACAATCCCCTTTCATGGTGTTATCATTGTGGCTCCTGATTCCAGCTCTGCCAGACTACCTGCTACTTCCCTCTTCTTCCTCCTGCATCAGTGGTGCCCCCACAGGTCTTATTGCTACCATACTCTCTGCGGGGTTTGTCCTTGCTGGCCTAGTTCTCCTTTGGGTTTTTTGGAGGGTGGGGAGAGAATAGGGAATGATTGAGAAAGTATCCAACTCAATGCTGTTATGGCCTTTACATGCCTTAGTTCCTCTAAACACAGTCTTTCAACACAACAGTCAATAGGAAAAGACACAGTTATTGTCACAATTAGAGATATTGGACTTAAGTTATATTGGCCTGCTTAAATTTATTATTTGGCATGAAACTTCTTTGATGTGGTCAGTGTGCACAAATGATTGGTTATCAGAGACTTCATTGTGTAGAGTAAGAGCTATTTTTAAAATAAAGCGCTTTTAATTAAAGCCGTAAGTGTCTGGTTATGTTCCCCCATATTTTATTGGTCAAATTTGATTATTGTTCATCTGTCTTACTAGTATTTTCCAGAAGTGGTTGATAATCTTCTGTGTTGCTTATTTACTTTGTAGTATATAAATTTGTGCTCCTGCCTTTCTTTTTAAATAAATAAATATATATATATATATATATATATATATATATATATATATATATAATTCTTATTCTATTACAGTTGTCCTAATTTTTCCTCTTTTACACTCTGTTGTCCAACCCTACTGCTGCTCCACAGTCCATCTGCACACTGTTGTCCATGTCCATGGGTCATTCACACATGGTTCTTGACTAGTCCCTTCCTCTTCTTTCCACCACTACCCCCCTCCTCTTTCTTCTGGCAGTGATCAGTCTATTCCCTGATTATATGTCTCTAGTCCTGTTTTGTTCACTAGTTTATTTTGTTCATTAGATTCCTCTTATATTTCTTCTTTTACTTATTTTTGTTATTTATTATTCTTTTTCTGAATTCTTGGGTTTGGTACAGAGCTCATTATTTCTAAAGTGAACATTTGAGCCTATATATTGGGTGTCACAAATCAGAAGTATAAATGCTCTGCATTTACAAAAATCATGTGAAAGTTTAAATTATTTAAGTACTGTACATTTTTTTCAGCTTTGTGAATTTTGAATATTACATTTTAGTTTCTAATTCTGTGTTCGTGACAGTCTTGGGATGACCTCTCCCAGGCTGGTGGTTCAAAGAAGAAAGCCTCTGGCTCACTCCCACCTCCATCAGACCTGTGGCCATTGTGTAAGGGCAGAAGGTTCCATATATTCTTGCTCTTTGGATGATCTCCAGATATAATTCTTTCAGTTGCTACTGTTCAGTTTTTGCAGTTTAAAAACTGACTACAAATATTAGCAATAGACAGTGGTTATTTTGAATACAATATGAAAGATACTAATTTCTTAAAAGATTAAATTAGTAGCCCATACAGTGTTGGCTTTTCTAAGCTTATAGTATTTACACTTCTAAAATCGTTCAAGCTTAAATCCACAGTAAGACTTTGGGACCCTCTCTACTTTCTTCTGTGGAAGAATAAGCTCTATACTAAAAACTGTCACAGGTAGAGCTTGACAGCATTCCAGAAGAAAGGCCCATAGACAGCAAGTAGAAGCAGAAACAGCGAGGGAAGGAGAGGGAGGGTTCTCATGGGAAGTTGTGGAAAGAGACAGAGGAACTTCTGAAATTGTCCCAGGACTCTGGAACCAGTGGCTGACCATTTGTTTGAAGTGTTCAGGGAAAGCCTGATTAAATGGTTCCTGGCCTCTCCCAGCTAAACCCTTGCTCCATCCAAGTGAGCCTGAAAAATATCCTGGAGGCAATAAATAGAAGGAAAAGAAGAAATATTCAGTTACTACGGGTTCTTATTATTATATGCCGAAAACCCTTGCTAAAGCAGAGACATAAAGAAACTTAGATACCTGCCACAGCATAGGTGGGACCAGGGCTTGATTCATTTCCCCCCAGGAACCCCACCTGTCCTACTGGAACCCCAGCCTCTCTACTGAAAGATTTTTCCTTCAGCCTCCATCCTATTCAACTAAGTTTTCCTCAGGTCAGCCCTCTGCTATGCTGCTGATGTGAGCAGTCCCACATGTCAGACCTGCTGAACCCTAGATTCCCAAATGCTTTTTGGTATTCTTGGTGTCAGGTTAGATAATACTGAGCAATTTTTCACTGGTCTCATCTCTGTGCCTCTCACAATACTTCTTTCCCAGATTACCAAGCTTCTGGCAGGGAAATGTATGCTGAGGCTCACCCTTTTCCTCAGAGGATCACCGAATTTCTCCAGTAATGGGAGAAGGTGGGTGATGGAGGGGACTCTACCTTTGCACCTTACCTGGCTTTCTCTCAAGCCACTTGGCTCTCAGGTCAGAAGAGAGGGCCAGGCAGCAAGAAAACTCAGAGTATTCAAGTAAACACAGAGCATAAGACAACACTCCAGGTCTAAAATGCCACCCAGGTCAAACACGGGTAATTGAACAAACTCCAAGGAGCTTTAGCATTTCTCATGTTTCTTTTTTACCCTAAGAATCTGATTTTTGTGCTTGATGGCCTGGTCTTTCCTTATTCATTGATAATCTTATAAATAGGCTCAGATAAAATAATGCTACAAATATTGTAAATATAGAAAAATATTACTGTTAGGAACAATAATTTAATGAACTACATTTTGATGTTATAATTTTTTCTTTTTTGTGTGTATTTTATTGATTATGTTGTCACAGTAGTCCCAATTTTTCCCCTTTGCTCCCCTCTGCCCAGCACCCCCCTTCCCCCAGCAATCCCACATCCCTTAGTTCATGTCCATGGGTCGTGCATATAAGTTATTCGACTTCACCCTTTCCCATATTATTCTTAACTTCTCCCTGTTTATTTTGTACCAACCAATTATGCTTCTTAATTCCTGCACCATATCCCCATGTCTCCCTCTTCCCCCTCCCAGCTGATAACCCTCCAAATGATCCCTATACCTATGATTCTCTTCCTATTCTGGTTTGCTTAGTTAGATTTTGTTTTTATTTTTTAGATTCAGTTGTTGATAGTTGTGAGTTCGTTTTCATTTTAGTGTTCATAGTTTTGATCTTCTTTTTCTTAAATAAGACCCTTTAACATTTTATATAATAACAGCTTGGTAATAATGAACTCTTTTAGCTTTACCTTCTCTGGGAAGCACTTCATCTGCCATTCCATTCTAAATGATAGCTTTTCTGATAACGTAATCTTGGTTGTAGGTCATTGCTTTTCATCACATTGAATACTTCTTGCCAGTCTCTTCTTGCCTGCAAAGTTTTTTTTTTTTCCTTGAGAAATCAGCTGATAGTCTTATAGGCACCTCTTTGTAGGTAACTCTGCTTTTCTCTTGCTGCTTTTAAAATTCTCTCTTTATCTTTCACCTTTGTCATTTTAATTATAATGTGTCTTGGTGTGGTCCTCTTTGAGTCTAGCTTGTCTGGGACTCTCTGTGCTTCCTGAACTTGTATGTCAATTTCCTTTGTCAAATTTGAGAAGTTTTCATTATTTTTTTACATAAGCTTTCAATTCCTTGCTCTTTCTCTTCTTCTTCTGGCACCCCTATGGTTTGGATGTTGGCACATTTAAAGTTGTCCCAGAGGTTCCCAAGCCTCTCCTCATTTTTTTCAATTCTTGTTTCCTCATTCTGTACTGGTTGACTGTTTTTCCTTTCTCATATTCTAAGTCATTGGTTTGAACCCCAGTTTCCTTCTCTTCACCATTGGTTTTGTGTGGATTTTCCTTCATTTCACTTAGCATAGCCTTCGCTTCTTCCCTTATGTGTTTGCTGTACACAAGCATATCTGTCAAGCCTGTGAGCATCTTTATCACCAGTGTTTTGAACTCTGCATCTGTTAGGTTAGCTATATCCTCATCACTTAGGTCTCCCACTGGAACCTTGATCCATTTCCCCTTTTGGTTCATACTTCTCTGTCTCCTCATTCTGACAGGCTTCTGTGTTTGTTTGCCTCTGTGTCTTAGGTAGAGCTGTCACCCCTGTTATGTTATAAGGGGCAGAGCCTTAGGTATTCATCAGTATAGGGTGACCCGTTTCACCACGTTGTGGCGCTGTTTGTGGGGGAGGGGTCTGAGAAGGAATAATGCCACTTGCTCAGTACTTGCCCCTTTTCCAGGCACTTCTCCCACTTCCATATGGGACTGGCGCCTCTCTAGCTGTTGCCCTGGCTGTTGTTCACAGAGTGAGTGGGTTTGCAGATGTTCTAGGACTGTGGGGGCCCTTTAAACAAAGTGGACTCTGCTGAGAGACTGGCAGTTTCTTCCTCTGCCCCAACCCCCACTAGATTGCACAGTCAGAAGCAATAAGATTTTATTTTCCCTGGCGCTGGGACTGTGAGCTGCATGGTAGGAGCTGAGAACACTCCTCAGGTGTCCTTCCCCACTTTTTAAAACATGTGACTGTGTTTTCTGCCAGCCTGTTGCTGCCACTGTTGCTGCCGCTGCAGCCCTCATCACAGCTACCACACCACATCCTCTCCACCCAAGCTCCACCCCTCCTACCTGTCTGGATGAGTGTTTCTTCTTTATATATTTATTTGTTGGACTTCGTGCAACTCAATTTTCTGGAACTTCTGGTTATCTCTAGTTTTCAGGTAGTTGTATTCCTTCTCAGTTGTGGAGGGAGACCCAGTGTGTCTGTCTAGGCCTCCATCTTGGCCAGAAGTCTGATGTTTTGATTTTTCTCTCATAATGACAATGAGACTGGAGGAACATTTTGATGTTGACAGTGGGTTAAATCTTACATTGCCCTTCACCATTGACCCTGTTTCACTGATACAGTCAGTATACATGCTTCAAAGCTACACCATCAAATGGAAGAAAACCTTCACTCTGCTCCTGTTTCAGGGGAAGGGCTTGTACTGCCTTCATCTGGATAAGCCAAACCCAGGGTCCCTCCCGGTTTGGTCCCTCACTCTGTAGCACTTGTAGGAGAAGTGCCTTCCTAAGTTACTGTGATCATTGGCCACTCCTTGGAAAATCTCCTTGAATCAGCCAAAAGACAAAGAGCAAAGGGGACGAATTATTTTCCAAGGGAGATTGTCTCCTTGTTCCTGTGATAGACTTCCCAAAAGAACATTTTCATTGGGAAGTGAGGGCTGAGGTTTTCTCTAACATGTAATTCACTGGTCCTCCCTTATTTGCTTGTGTCTGCTAGAGAAACACCGCCGCATGTTGATGTTTTAGTGGATGCAGGCCCCTTACTGAGGGCTTCACAGAGATGATCTCTTTTAGGGACCACAACAAAACTAAAGGGTAGGTATGTTTTTTCTCATTTTACAGATGAAGAAAGTGAAGCACAAAGAGTTCAAATTTTTACCCAGTGTGATGTAGCCAGCGCTCATAACTACCCATATGTCCCACCATACTCAGAACTGCCATAGTATGCCACAAAAACCCCGAAATCAATTGTTCAGTTATGAAGAAAATTATTATGAAGACAGACAATATGTTATGAGATACTCTTCTTCTAAATCTGTTCTTGAATGCCATACCTACTTTTCCATTTGTATTTGCAGATGGACTTAATGTTTTCAACAAAGAAGTTAGTTGCTCAAGATAGGAGTATTAATTTACTTGAGAAATGTGGGTATCTGAACAACAAAGTGTCATGATTTCTACAGTTTTCAATTATTAAATAAAAGCCTCTGGGTTAAAGAAACAAATGTTGCTCATCTGAATCAGAGCCCTTCCATCTAGGTGTGGGAGTAAGTGACAGTGTGGCCTGTCTGAGCCTGCTACCATCAGATGGCCCCATCCAGGAGGTGGTAAACCATTGAATGTAGAAAGGAATTAGTCTACTTCTCATGGCATACTTAGACATGGTATCAGCAGTCATTGCTTTAGGCAGCAGACTTCCTGAACATGCTTCTTTTCAGCCCACCAAACCTCTACAACTTCTATCACATTTTCACATATAGGCTTTTCTCCTCATTGCCCTTGCAAAAGCCTTAAATCTTTTCCAGTTAGTCTATTAACAGACTATTAGTCACCAGTCTTGTAACTAGAACCCCAGGAGATTTTCCAGGTTGTGTATTCTGTCTGTAATTGGTCCTATCAAACAGTAAAATCACTAGAATTTGTAGGTCAAGATTTTTAGTATCTTTCAAATGATAAAGTTTTTGTTCCTTTGTATGTTTTCCAAAATCAGAAAGTTTGAGATTCATGTCGTCGTCGTCGGCAGCCGTCCGTCTCGAGAGACGATGGTGTAGCTTCTTAAGAGTCTATCTGCACCGCCGAGAACGGTTGTGCAGTCCGACTCGGGAGTGACATGGTATCTGTCTCCTCCCGTGTTGAATCGACATCTTGCGATGACGCTGGAGTGTCCTCTCCAGTGAAGCTGAAGCTACAGAGCCTGGGCAGGGTGATATGGAGGGTCTGCTGTTGCCCATGCAGCAGACACCCCTCTCTTCGCAGCTGAAGGGTCCAAGGGAAAGACGGAGTCAATACAGCTTGGTTTCAGGTGCGCCGCAGGAGTTGCTGGTGTTGACTACAACGTCAAACCGCCTTAGGGACTCCGGCTCCAGATTTTCTGTCGGGGTTTACTCCCTTAGCCTTTCCCCTGAAGAGGTATGCCGCAAGGCAGCGGAGGTTTTTTGGAGTCAGAGTTTTCCTTCTCTGATGTGCCCTGACTGGAAGATCGAACCAGCGACACTTAGCTCGCAGGCCGACGCTCAATCCACTGAGCCAAACCAGCCAGGACAAGAGATTCATGTAGGATATGGTAATTAAATATAACAGGCATTGTTTTCCTAATAAAGCAGATATCTGACTGTGATTAGGTTTTTTTATCTGATTACATCATGCCTCAGCAATTCCTGGACTTATTCCAAAATGCAACAAGCTGGTTCTCAACCTTATAGCACATCAAACAATCAAGTGGAGTTTATAAAAAAACTGAAATTCCCAGGTTTGCATTCACCTCAGGGCTTGGCATCCCAAATCTAAGGATGTAGGGCATGAGCACTTCAAGTCTTTAAAGCTCAAAGGGTGATTCTAATTTTTAAATGAGTTTGAAATGACTGGTTCTGCAGAACCCTGGACTCATGGAGGTGACATTCTACTGAGGAATGGCCCAGTAAAAAGCCCTGTTTTGCCTTCCTGGGCTATGACACCTATTCTAAAGCAAGAGGAAAGGGAGGGCAGTTGAGAGACTAAAATGTCACCCTCACTGTTCACAAAAATTAACTTGAAATGGATCACATGTCTAGGTGTAAAACATAAAACTACAAAACTAGAGGATCTTGGATGTGGCAATGACTTTTTAGATACAACACCAAATGTATATTCCCTGAAAGAAATAATTGATAAGCTGGACTTTATTAAAATTGTCATGTCAAAGTGACTGTAGCCAAGATCCCTGCCTCCATGTGCATGTATTTTTATTTTCCTAGGTCATCCTTATCTAAGAGAATTTCTTAGTGTATAAGTGTTAGCCTATCATGTAGCTCACATTGGCCACATGCCACCTTTGTTAACTTCATGTGTATATACCAGCCCCTGCTGTTCGGGCAGCAGATGAGTTTGGCTCCTGTGACTCCCGTATGTCTTCACCTGCTGCCACAAGACTAGACTGAAGGCAGATCCTGTCGTTCCTGTTCTTGCTCACTGCCATGAGACTGAAGGCAGATAATCCTTTGGCCTCTGTTCTTGCTCACCGCTGTGAGAACTGGAAGTCAGATTTGATTGCTATTCTCCCCCATTGCTGCAAGAAGGAACTTGGTATGAATTCCCTCTCCAACACTCCACTATTGTTTTTTGGTCTCACCAAATCCAAAGAAAACATGCTTGGAGCTGTGCTCCTGCACTATAAAAATGAAAAACTGTTTTTTGAAGACAAATACAGAGAATGAGAAAACAAGCCACAGCCTGGGAGAAAATATTTTCAAAAGACACATCTAATAGAAGACTATTTCCAAAATATACAATGAATTCTTAAAACTCAACAATAAGAAACCTTATTTAAAAATGAGCTAAATAAATTAATAGACACCTCACCAAAGAAGATATACAGATGACAAATAAACATGAAAAGATGCTTCCAACCTTATAATTATCCAGATCTCTGAAATCAGCCTCCTATGGAAGGGTTCTTTCTCATGTACAATTAATTATCCAGATTATGGGAGGAGCACCTATATGAATACAGGGTTAGCTTCTGCACAGCCTCTTCCCTGGCACAAATGCAGATTGGACTTTCAGGGCAGCTGAGTTGGTACCTCCACTATATGCAATATGCCTCCAGCACACATTGGTGTCCGCAGAAGACAGTGGTCTTGCTGTTCTAAAGCAATGTACAATGAATCATCTTTAGGGTAAGGGAAATGGGTAGGTTTAGAGAATTTTTTAAATAGGTCTGGTGAGACTTTTCCAGTCTTCTTTTTTTTTTTTACATTTATTTCCACATGTACACATTTCTAATTCTCCATTCTTTCAGGCAACACAAGTAAGTAACACAAGCCAGGAGGCTGATAATAAAGGGACTGCGTGGGGAAGACTGTTCCCCAACCCTTGCCCTTGCCCTTGCTCATCCTAAGCACCTGCCCAGGTGTTTGCTGTAAGCCTTCCTCCTGCCCTAATTGCAATGTCCACCTATCTAAGGTTTTAGAACTCAAGATAAGTTCCAACTTCTTGGGGGTTTTAGGCAAAGACTTGGGGCTAAACATAAATGTTAGTTTAAAGTTCTTTGCAAAGAGAAGGAACAGAAAAGCTAAATGTCCCAGATGAAAAATGGAAATTGCAGATGATATTTAAGTGGCTCCGGGTCCCTATTTCTCTGCTGCCTGTCCAACACTGAGTCTAGGGAAGGGCTTGTGAAGGCCACTTTCACTCAGGAAGCTGCAAGGTCCCCAGGTCCTTCTATCACCAACTACTCACAAGAGAGCAGTGTGGCTGAGGCCAGTAGAAAGCAGGAAGAAAGAGGCTCATGCAGTAGGTGCACCTAAGGATATGGTTTGAGCCCTTGGCAAGGTAAGAAGAGCTGAGATACTGGTGCTGGAATTCTGTAAAGAGCCAAAGAGCTAGCTGTGGGAAAGTGTTCTGGCACAGTTTGGCAGTTGCATTTCAGTGAACTTAGCAGGCTTGGTGGCTGGAACCCAGCCTCGTGTCAGCAAACAATTGGCTTCTGAAAAAGCATTTAGTTCCTTTATTACATCAAGCAGTGTAATGCATGGAGAAGCCCAGAAGGTCTAAGATTTGGAAGAGGCTCTGTATTTTATTCTATTCCATGTATCCAAGGGCTTAGTGCTTGGGTTCAGCCTCAGACAGCTTAATCCACCAGGTGGCCTGCCTCACTCAGTCAGGACCCCAGGATCATCTCCTCCACACATGCCATCCCCTCCCCACAGGCTCCTCCCAGTCCTTTCAGTTTCTTTACTTCTCAGAGTCCTGTCTCAAGTTCTTCCAAGCCTTTGGTGTGGCAATCATCCTCAGCTAGGTCCAATTTTAGTTACTGTTTGGGAAAAAGAGAGGTAGGATTGGGAAAAGGCTTCAGTTTTTCGGAATGGAGGAGTGGGAACAGAGGCCCTCAGCAGGATCTGACCTCCAGGCAGAACCGCTAAAACATAATGGGATCCACTGTGGGGATTCATATCTCATTGGCATATCTCATGTCATTTTGTTCTCCCTCTCCTTCTAAGTTATATTTTTAAATGATGCTTTTAAAAAATTACTCAGGAGGTATCAGGCTATAGGTTTATAAATGGCACTGTCACCTTAGGTAAAAAAGACATTATCCAGTTGCCAAACCTAACTGAGGGACAAGTCTGAAAGTCCAAGAGCTCAGGGTCTCCAAAGGAATGTACAGACCTGGCTCTCAGCAGAAGATCAACTATTCAAGCTCATCCTCCTAAGTAATCCGAGTCCCAGGTTGTGGACAAAACAGGGCATCATCCAACAAGGCCAGAACTGCTCCCATAATTCCCAGGCACTCAAGATAAGAACTCACCCCCTTTTTCTTTAAACTATCTTTTCTTTTCTTTTTTTAAAAATCTTATTGTTGTTTAATTACAGTTGTCTCAATTTCCCCCCATCCACCCATTGCTTTCCCCTGCCCCTGTCTCCACCTTCCACAGTCAGTTCCCACAGTGTTGTCCATGTCCATGGGTCTTTTATACTTGTTCCTTGACTAGACCCTTCCCCTTCTTTCCCCTATTATCCCCCTCACCCCTCCACTCTGGTCATTGTCAGCTGTTCCTTATTTCCATGTCACTGGTTCTATTTTGCTTGTTTGTTTTGTTCATTAGATCATACAGTATTTTGTCTTTCACCATATGGCTTATTTCACTTATCATAATACTCTCCAGTTCCATCCATGCTATCACAAAGGGTAGGAATTCCTTCTTTCTTTCTGCTGCATAATATTCCATTGTGCAAGTGTACCACAGTTTTTGGATCCACTCATTTACTGAGAGGCACTTAGGCTCTGCTATAAACATTGGGGTGCATAGGTTCTTTTGTACTGGTGTTTCATGATTCTTCAGGTATAATCCTAGCAATGGAATTGCTGGATCAAAAGGCAGTTCCATTTTTACTTTTTTGAGGAAATTCTATACTGTTTTCCACAGTGGCTGCACCAGTATGCATTCCCACCAACAATGAATTGGGGTTCCCTTTTCTCCACATCCTTTTTCATTTGTAAATAATGGCCATTCTGACTGGTGTGAAGTGGTACTTCATTGTGGCTTTAATTTGCATCTCTCTGATGGCTAGTGATGTTAAACATTCGTTCATATGTCTATGGACCCTCTGTATGCCCTCCTTTGAGAAGTGTCTGTTTAGGTCCTTTGCCCATTTTTTAATTGTATTGTTTGTCTTCCTGGTGTTGAGTCATATGAGTTATTTATATTTTTTGGAGATCAAAGCCTTGTCTGATGTACCATTGGCAAATATGTTTTCACATACAGTTGGTTCCCTTTTCATTTTGCTGATGTTTTATTTTGCTGTGCTGGAGATTTTTAATTTGATATAGTCCCATTTGTTTATTTTTTCCTTTATATCCTTAGCCCTAAGAGATATATCAGTGAAAATATTGCTGCATGGGATATCTGAAATTTTCCTGCCTATGTTTTCTTCTAGGACTTCTATGGTATCACAACTTATATTTTAGTTCTACCCATCTTGAGTTTATTCTGGTGTATAAGGTAAGTTGGTGATCTAGTTTAATTTTTTTGCATGTACCTGTCCAGATTGCCCAACATCATTTATTGAAGAGGCTATTTTTATTCTATTTTATGCCCCTGCCCCTCTTTATCAAATATTAATCAACTGTAGAGACTTGCGTTTATTTCTGAGCTTTCTATTCTGTTCCACTGATCTATGTGTCGGTTTTTATGCTAGTACAAGACCATTTTGATTACAGAGGCCTTGTAATATAGTCTGATATCAGGTATTGGTGCTCCCTCCTACTTTGTTTTTCTTTCTCAGAATTGCTGAGTCTATTCAGGGTTGTTTATGGTTCCATATACTTTTTTTGAAATATTTCTTCTGTATCTGTGAAATATATAATTAGTATTTTAATTGGGATTGCATTGAATCTATAAGTTTCTTTGGGTAGTATGGATATTTTTAATTCTTCCAATCCATAAGCATAGTATATTCTTCTACTTATTTGTATCTTCCTTAATTTCTTTCTTCAGTGTTCTGTAGTTTTATGAGTACAGTCCTTTTACCTCCTTGGTTAAGTTTATTCCTAGATACTTTATTTTCTTTTTGCTATAGTAAATGGGATTTTTTTTCTAGTTTCTTTTTCTGACATTTTATTGTTGGTGTACAAAAAATGCCTTTGATTACTGAATACTGACTTTGGATCCTGCTATTTTTCCAAATTCACTTATCAGGTCAAGTAGGTTTTTTATGGCATCTATAGGGTTTTCTACATACACTATTGTGTCATCTGCAAACAATGATAGTTTTACTTCTTCCTTTCCAATTTGGATCAGACAAGAAAAGAACTCACCCTTTTAAAAGTACTTAAAATCAACATCAAAAGCTTCTCTTTCTTCTAGTGGTTTTGACTCCTCTACCAAGCTCTCTGTGTGAATGATAAATGTCTCAGTGGTGAGTACCATCCATGCTCATAGATTCAGTGGCCCACCATGGAGACAGCTCAAGATCTTTGTCTGACTTCTTTCTTGCCAGTCCTGCCTTTTTCAACTGCTTAGAAGTATTCTAGATAATATTTTCAAATCCAGTATGACCCAAACCAAAATTATAATTTTCATTTTCCAAGCCTTCCTATCTTTCTTACCTTATGCTTATTAATAATACTCCCTAGGGTAAGGACCTCAAAGAGTCTGAGACTCATGCAGCTACCTGTTGCAGCCCCTAAACCACAGCCCCTCCCATTCTATGGCCATTGTTACTGCACATGCAGCAGCCCCTCTGTGAACTTTAAGCCTTTTGTTCTTTATTGCCTCTATTTTAGGAGTTTCCATACCAGCCTGATTATTAGAATCAATAGGAGAGATTTTTAAAACTATCAATTTTAGAACCCTACAAGACCCACCTATTGTACTACGTAGATCAAGGGCCCAGAAACATCTCTTCATCAGTGTCTCAACTGATTCTGAAGTACTGGTCATGGACATCTGTTTAGGAACAGTAATGTTTGACCCACAAGCACCTCCAGCACTTAATAAAAAATGAAGACTTGGAATTCACACCCGAACTCTGACTTAGAGGACCAGGGTCCAATAATCTGTCTGTTTTTAAACCTCTCTAGGTGATTCTAACATCAGCCAGGTTTGAAGACACTCCTTTCCCCTACTGTCTCTAGGAGGTCCTTGCAAGCTATCTCTACATCAAAGGTATTATGATATCAGGTGGAAGGTTTTCAATAAATGTTGGTTCTGCCTTCCTTCCAGATAAGCCAGCTATCTGTTCTACCTGGCTCCAAAGTTTTGTCCTCACCACCCTCATGAGAAAAATGTCTAAAGCAATTGAGAAACTAAAGCTCCAGAGGTGGAAAGTATCTATCCACTTTCCCTGCATTCACTTTCTAGTCATTGACACTTTCTCATCTCATGTGTTGGCCAAATTCTTAGTGGAAAAACTAGCTCAAGTTTATTGAGAAAAATGAAGAATTTCTATAGCCTTATAAACGAGGGCTGACAAGGGAAGTCTCTAGGCTCAAACCAACTGTCCAATCATTGGAAATATCTGGTAAGCCTTATTGATAAATATTGATGAATGAAGCATACCCAGTATCCTTAAGCCTGGCCTCTTAGCTAACTAAAGATTGCAATGAGTCACTGAGTTGGTATGGGTTCGGTAATACTACAAAGGCTTCCATACTTCACATGAAGTCATTCTCATCCCACTGGATGACACCAGGTATGAATTTGAAAATAAAAAATTAAATTGTTATACTTAGCTAGAGAGAGTGCCCAAGTGCAAGCATTACCAAGAAAGGTAACATACTGTCTTGAATTATTTTTTCTTTTTTTAAATTGTATTTTTTCCACTACCATTTATCCTCGCTATACCCTCTTCCACCTCCCTTCCTTGCTCCATGCCTTGAAATTTTGCTAGGAGTAGATCATCTTCAAGACTTTCCTTCAATATATGGATGGCAGATGAGCAAGAACTATGAAAAGGTGTGAGCTGAGGAGACTGGAGTCACCCAGAGAAGTAGTTCACCTGTGCCTGGAGCCTAGAGAGCCTGGGCCAGTACAGAATGCTTCTGTTCTGTGGGTCCTAATTTGCCTATAAGATATGGCATTCAACTAAATGTGCAAAGGGTAGAGACCATAATGTCTTTTCACCAAACCTAAAACAAAGCCAAATCCTAAGTACATATACTTTCATGTGTACAAATACAGACATTTAAAATCTTACTAAATAAAATTGCTTTTTCATCTATTGATCCTAGCTATTTTCCATAATGCTATGTTTTCATATTTTGGATACAATCTCAATCACAGCAATTTCTGAGAAACTTACATGTATGAATATTGTTCCATCTCCATGTAGGAAAGTTTCATGCAAAACAGAAGCCAGTTGAGCTAAGGAAAGTTTTAGGGTCACCACCCTTGACTCCCTGTGCCTTTGGCTTGCTGATGGCTCAGCTGGGCTGCTCCATGTAGCACACTCTCCCCTCCCTGTCCCAGAGGAGCTGCCCAGGGTTTGACCTCTGAGTCAGCCAGAACATATGCACAGCACTGCAGGGCCAGGCCATCCTAAAACACTAATGATGAACTAAGGAACTGCACACGAACAACATTAAATTATTAATTAGGCTGTTTCATGACATCCAGGCTTATGAAAGTTGGTGAAATATTTATGAACCAGTTAGATGGTTGCATCTCACATTATTCAGCAGTGTCCTGAGCCCACAGCAGTTAATAACAAGCAGTTTTGGCCTGCATTGTACTTGGGACAAGAAACCCATAAAACATTTTTTTTAAGAAAAATAAGAAAAAACTAGAAAATATAATAAAGCCATAACATAGAGAAAAAACTTCTAGTGTCAGTTGGCATGCTGAAAAAAATTTTTGGAGAATCCTTGCAGACAGCAGTCACCTTAAGAGCTACACATGCCATCAGACTGCCTCCCTGAGCTGGGGTTTGGCCAGAGAGAACACACTGGAGTGAGGCAGCCTCCACAGAAATGCCAAAGAGGAAATGGGCCACAAGATTCAAGGGAAAAAACTATGAAGTATAAATATGAATCATCAGACTGAAGACAGACAGCTATATGGGATCCCATATGAGAATGACCTAGGAAATGAGCTACAGAAAAAGGGATTACATATTTCAGGGAAAGAACTAGAAGGAAGAAGGTTACAAGCTTAAAAAGCCTCTCTGCTAAACAGCTCATATTCCTTTCTCTCTCATCATCCTGATATTGCTAAGTTCCACTATATGCTAAGGCACTAGCGGGGTATAGGTAGATGAAAGGCCAGGTTGTTGCCCTTCACCTTGATAGAGTGGGAAACCACAGAGCTTGAACTGCTAATCTGTAGTACAAGTATTTATACCACAAAGATCCATCAAAACAGCTTTTTGGAAGAATGATTCTTTAGTGGTTGTTTTGGTCTCAGATATTGGCCATTTTTCAAATGTTGCCTTTTCTGAAAGCAGCATGAACCAAGGAAAGAGCCCTGACTAAGGTTCTGGTCAGGGACCCATATACTCAGGTATAAATCAGAAATAACAATACCACAATGGCCTTACAACAAAACTGTAAGGATAAAATGAAAACCTGTATGTCTGCTTCAAATAACTACTAGGGTCAAGTCCTATTAGTTAGTGAAGATGACCAGGTATAGGAAAATTATATACCCTCTTGATCAATATCTTTTATCATTTTTGGTAGAGATAGGATACAAAGCAAAAGAACATTGTAATAAATCAGACCTAACCATATTGCCTTCAAAATGTATGAACATTATTGCAGGGAGAAATTGACAAGACCAATCACTATCAATATTCCACTAGGGATATTATAATTTAGCTCTTGTAGAATCTCATAAACCAAGCTGAATAAAATTAAGATTCAAACAAGTCGGCTCAGAAGTTTGATGTGTCCACTATTATAGAGCTTATCCTCTACAGAGAGAGAATATATAAATTCTCCAAGGGTACATGCCACATTTACAAAAGTTGACCAGGTAAAAAAAGGATCAGTAAATTGCTAGCAACTGTTATCCTACTGTGTTGTTTAACCACCACAGCTCTCCCCTTTTTCAGGCACCTAGGATTGTATTTCCTATATGCCTTCTCCCCTCATGAATGGGTGTGTTGATGTGATAAGTTCTGGCCAATGAGTTGTGAGAAGTTAAATGTGTCAATGTGGCCTAGAACATGTAATTGCCCATGAGGAAACCCTTCAGAGCTTTTTTTTTTCTCTCTCCCTTAACCTCTGACAGTAACTTGCAGTATTTGAAATGGTGGCTATACTATTAACATGGGTATCTAAGTAGCTGAGAAGATCCTACCATCCAAATTTTGAAGGTCATATAGTGTAGGTAAAATGTAAATTTTGTGGTTCTAAGCCACTGATTTGGGGGTTATTTATTATGGAAGCATGATCTAGCCTATCTTGACTAACATGTTCTTAAACCAATATCAAATTAAATTAAAATGATTGACCAAAAATAATGCTTTAATTATAGTAGAAAATATAAATTCCTAAGTGATTCATGAGTTTAAAAACTGAAAATCAGCTCACAAGATGGTGGAGAAGTAAGCAGAAGCTACACTAACCTCTTCACAGAACAAATCTGGAATTACAACTAAATTGTAGAGAAATGATCCTGAAGAGCCAACTGAACACCAGCTGGAGAGAAGCCTTATAACCAAGGACAGACAGAAGAAACCACTTCACCACAACATGACTGGTAGGGAGTTCAGAGGAGATGTGAGAGGGCTGGGTGGGCTCCCATGGGTGGTAACTAAAGTGACAGAGGGATATTTCTGCACCTGGGAGATTTTTCCCTGACAAGTATAGGGGCCTAAAACCCAAGCTGGGCTCCCCAACTTATAGCACCAGAGACAGTAGAGGAACCCAAATAACATTCAGCTGTGAAAAGCAGCAGGGTTTCTGTCCACCAGGGAGAGATAGCTGGAAATTCAGGGAGACTCTTAAAAGGCCAATACACAAAATTTGCAGCCACTTAGCCTAGGCTCTGGGAGAGGGAGGGCAGAATGGACTAGAGATGCTTGAGGAGAGTATGAGGTTGGTGGTTCTGGGAAGAGAACTAAAGGAACAGCCATCATAATGCCTGTGCTGAGTTATCCCCCATATTGCTGAAGCCATCTTACTCAGGCAGAGCACTCCCCTCCAAGTGGCATCAGCCTGAGGGGAAGCAATAGCCCTGCCTAAAGGAATTACTCTGCCCTACACTGTGATGTTTAAGCCAGGCTTCTGATTACAGCTTGAGGCTATATCACTAATCAGTTTAACAACTAAGGAGGAAAATACAAAGAAGCAGTCAAAATGGGAAGACAAAGAAACAAACCCCAAATGAAAGAACAAGAGAATTCTCCAGAAGAAAACTAAATGAATGGAAGCAAGCAATTTTTCAGATAGAGAGTTTAGAGTAACGACTACAAGGATACTCAACAGCATGAAAAAAGACACAGAAGTCATAAAAAAAAAAAAAAAAAAGACCAGTCAAAAATAAAGAATGGAAAGCAGGGGAAATGTGGTGGTGGAATAAGTAGCAGTGTTGTCTGCTTACTCCCATCACAGAAGGACTTGGAGTACAAATACAGAGTGGAGATTAAGTGAGAGTGGCTTTCAGATAAGGCGAATAGGGACAGGAGCATGGGAGCAGCATGGGAGAGAGCAGAAACCATGACCCGCAATCTCCAAGCAGAGTCACTGGGCTTCCTAGCCCAGTGCCTCTGCTGCACCAAAAGGGGCAGCTGCTGACTAGCTCATTAGCTGGGATCTGCTTGGAAACTACACTCCTGCTGTAGGTACCCTGACTAGCGACATCTGGGAGTGAGTCAACAAGAAGGTTTGGTGAAACAGTCAGGAAGACAGAGGCCAGACCTGACTGTAAGAAACTGTGTCAGTTGAGACTTGGTAGGGATTCCCTGAGCTGGCAACCCTGCACACACATATGTGTGCACAAAGGCCCTGCCGAACAAAAATGCAGACCAGTGCTGCAGTTTGAAAGCCACACAGAGACTTTTTTGGAAGAGGAGCAGAAACAAGACCCAAGACTGGGCTAGGACTATGGGCATGCACACCAGCTCTCTGGCAAAGTAGCATTAATAAACAAAAACGAAGAGTACTAGAAGGTACCACAGGACAAGTGGGGGGGACCCACCTCAATGCAGCTCACAGTGAAGAGCTGTGGCAGACCCATGAGCGAGAGACCAGCAGCCCCAGAATCCAGCTAGATCTCCTCACAGACAGACAGCCAAAAAGGAAAATGCGAAACCCATGGAACTTTGACCAGAGGCAGATTCAGAAAGAAAACAAAGCGGTAAAAACCAGATATTACTAGGACAAATTCCACTGCGGTATTCTTCGTGAGTTATTTTCTTGTCCTCCCAGTTTATGCACTTTAAGTCACTAGCCATTATATTATAGTTTATTCCAAACATCGTATGTTGCCCCTCCCTTGTATTACCCCATTTTAACATCCAATCTCCTCTTCTTACTTTGGTCTTAAATTCTATCTTCTATCCTACTATGACTAGTATCCATTTTTCAGTTTAAATTTGAAATTTTTTTCCCTCTCTTAGTCTGGTTTTCACTCATTCTTAGCATACCTACTCCCTCTATCATCTCAAATTCACTTCCCTTTCCTTTGGACATCTCTTAAACATTTCTTTCTTTCTTTTTTTCCCTCTAATTCCCATCCCACCTATATCAGTCATAGTGCAAAGGTTGTACTGGGAAAAAGCTCTTTCTTTCATCTGTCTCTTACCTTTTCTTCCTTTTATTCTTCTTCTTTATTTTGTTTTGTTTATGTTCCCTCTCACACTAAATATATATCATATAACTTCTGTATGAACCTAATACTATATGCTTCCACTCTCTCACTTCATTCTCCCTTCTTCCCTCCCTTTTTCAACATACCATGTAAAGTTTACTTACTGTCTCACATAGTCTTGTCCCTAGGACTACTATTATTACTCTTCCACCTTCCCCCTCAAAAATCATCTTTCTTTCATTTAGTCAACTCTTATCTGTTTTTCCTTTAGTATAATAGTCTTAATCTCTTTACATCTATGTTAATACTGGCTCATTTCCTGCTGATAGTATGATTGTAGATAGTGGATATTTGTGAGGGTGTGGGTTTCTTGTTGGGATTGTGTGTTTATGTTTTAACAGCATCTCCACAAAATAATTCAAGACATGGTAGACAGAGTGACTGTCAATCAAATAGCCAGAGAAAAGTTTCCACCAAAAAGCAACACAAGAACAGCCAAAAGTAAAATACAACCATACAGTCTAAACAAATGGCATAAAGGGATCCCAAGAGAATCAAGCTCCAGAGATCAAAGAGACTGCACCACTGAACCTCCAGGTCTCCTATTACAGAAGGACAAACCACAAAGGTGGAAAATCTAAGCAGACAAATCTAAGAAACAAAAATTAACAAGGTCACTGAAAATGGGGAGACAAAGAAACAGCCCTCCCACCAAAAGTAATGAGGAATCCCAAGAAAGAGTGTTAGATGAAACAGAAGTAAGCAAACTATCAGACATTTAATTCAAAAGAATGATTAGAAAGAAGCTCAATGAACTCAACAAACTCAGAGAAAACTACAACAAACTCCAGGGAAATTAAAGAGAATTCCAGGGAAGCTACAAAGAACTTCAAGGAAACTACAATGAACTCCAGGGAAGCTACAAGGAACTTACTTTGAACTACACCATCATTAAAAAAGACATGGAAACTATCAATAAGAACCAGGAATAAATGAAGAATACAATTCCTGAAAAGAATAACACAGTAGAAGAAATAAAAAGAAGGCTAGAGGAAACAAAGGATTGGATCAGCACGAGGAAGGACAACATAGAAAAAAATTTATAGACAGTGCAACAAAATAAAAAAGACTGAAAAAGAATGAGAGTGTTTAAGAGAGCTTCAGGACAACATGAAATGTAACAATATCTACCATAGGGATACCAGAGGGAGAAGAAGGGAAGCAAGGGATAGAAAACCTGTATGAAAAGGTAATGACAGAAAACTTCCCTGACTTGAGGAGAGAAAAAGTTACAAAATTCCAAGAAGCACAGAAGGTCCCAATTAAGATAAACCCAAAGAGGCCCACTCTAAGACACATAATAATAAAAATGGCAACATTCAAAGACAAAGAGAAAATCCTAAAAATAGCAAGAGAGAAATAGCAAATAACATACAAGGAAGTTCTGATAAGACTGTCAGAATATTTCTCAGTGGAAACACTACAAGTCAAAAGAGAATGGCAAAAAATATTTCAAGGAATGAAAAACAAAGGCCTACAACTAAGACTACTTTATGCAGCAAATCTCTCATCCAAAACAGAAGGTGAAATGAGATTTCTAGACAAAAGAAGGCTAAAAGAATACATTTCCACCAAACCACTATTGCAAGAGATGCTAAAGAGATTGCTTTAAGAAGATGAAGAAAAAGAGAGAGAGAGAGAGAAAAGAACACGGGTGCAAAGGAAAAAAAATAACAGTAAATAAGTACCTATCAATAATAACCTTAAATGTAAATGAATTAAATGCACCAATAAAATTGCATAGGGTAGCTGAGTGGATAAGAAGACATAACCCGCATATATGTTGTCTACAAGACAGCCACCACAGGACAAAAGATCTACACAGACTGAAAAGGGAGGGATGGGAAAAAGTATTTCAAGCAAATGGACATGAAAGAAAAAGCTGATGTAGCAATATTTATATCAGACAAAATAGATTTCACAACAAAGGCCATAAAGAGAAACAAAGAAGGACATTTCATAATACTTAAGGGAATAATCCATCAAGAATATATAACCTTGGTAAACATACATGCACCCAACATAGGAGCATTCAAATATGTAAAAAAATCTTGCAGGACTTGAAGAAGAATATCGACAGCAACACACTCATAGTAGGGTATTTCAACACCCCATTGTCAACAATGAGCAAATCTTCGAAGCAAAGAAACACCAAGGATACTGAGGCATTGAACAACACTCTAGATCAAATGGGCTTAATTATTATATATGCAAGCTTTCACCCCAGAGAAACAAAATATACATTCTTTTCAAGTGCACATGGAACATTTTGAAAGAGAGACCACATGGTAGGACACAAAACAAGCCTCAACAAATTCAAGAAAATTGAAATTATATCAAGCATCTTCTCAGATCACAATGGCCTGACACTGGAAACCAACCTCAAAGAAAAAATCTCAAAAATATTCCAGTCCATGAAGAATAAATAACATACTATTAAATAATGAATGGGTTAACGATGACATCAAGAAAGAAATCAAAAATTTCTGGAAAAAATGATCATGAACACAAAACAGCCCCAAACCTAAGGAACACAGAGAAAGCAGTCCAGAGAGGAAAGTTCATAGTGAAAAGGGCCTACCTAAATAGAATAGAAGAATCTCAAATAAAAAATCTAACCCAAAAGATACAAGAACTAGAGGAGCAACAACAAACAAAGCCCAGAGCGAGAAAACAAAGAAAATCATCACGATCAGAGCAGAATTAAATGACACAGACACTAAACAAACAATTCAAAAGATCAATTAAATCAGGAGCTGGTTCTCTGAAAAGCTTTAAAAACCAACAACCCTTTAACCAGGCTCATTGTGATCTATCATGGGGATTAGGGTAGATGGGAGGAACTGACACCCGACTACCCTGGAAAGACTAAAGAATCCTGGAGAGATGCATCTGCTTTATCAGTAGAAACTTGACCACTGAGAAATATAAGTTTGACTTAACACTTGGAGGGGAGCCTCTGGAATCAGCTGCAGGCATGGGAGCTGCAGAAATCATCATTAAGTCACCTTGGCCTTTCCTTCGTTCTTGCCCCAGGTCCTGACTCACCCTCATTGGAGTGTTTGGCTCACAAGATGTTCCTTTATCTCATGGTTCATACACCTTTCAAATTGTGTGAAAAGGGCATTTTTCAGGAACGAAGGCGATCCAGCCTCATACATGATGTGTTCTCTATAAATGTCAAATTCACATTTGTCAACAAAGTTACAATAAATCTCTCACACACCTGTGATGGATGTCGTCGTCGGCAGCCGTCCGTCTCGAGAGACAATGGTGTAGCTTCCCAAGAGTCTATCTGCACCGCCGAGAATGGCTGTGCAGTCCGACTCGGGAGTGACATCGTATCTGTCTCCTCCCGTGTTGAATCGACATCTTGCGATGACGCTGAAGCTACAGAGCCTGGGCAGGGTGATATGGAGGGTCTGCTGTTGCCCATGCAGCAGACCCCCCCTCTCTTCGCAGCTGAAGGGTCCAAGGGAAAGACGGAGTCAATACAGCTTGGCTTCAGGTGCGCCGCAGGAGTTGCCGGTGTTGACTACAACGTCAAACCGCCTTAGGGACTCCGGCTCCGGATTTTCTGTCAGGGTTTACTCCCTTAGCCTTTCCCCTGAAGAGGTATGCCGCAAGGCAGCGGAGGTTTTTTGGAGTCAGAGTTTTCCTTCTCTGATGTACCCTGACTGGAAGATCGAACCAGCGACACTTAGCTCGCAGGCCGACGCTCAATCCACTGAGCTAAACCAGCCAGGGCCAGTGTGATGGATGTAGGGCAGTAAAATTTCTAATAACAGTTCATTTTGAAACTTAAGCTCTCTAGACTTACTACCATGGAAATAATAGAAATACAATCCTTTCCCTCTGGTCTCTGACTGCCAGGTTTGCACATCCCTAATTAGTTACTTTTTCCCCTTTCTCCTGCAGAGGGAACGTTCCAGTGGTTATTTCTTTTGCCCCCTTTCCAGCTCTCACCTCTGCCCACATTCTGGGTGTTTTGCAGCCTCTCCCATTTAGCAGCACTTTGGCCCTGCAACTGGATGTGGACCAGTGACCATTAATTCATCAGTAATAAAACTCCATAGTGGCAGGAACAGCCAGGTTGACTTACTAGAAGCCTCAATCTATGTAAGTAGCTGAGGCATGCAAGTCACTATGAAAAACAAAAGAAAGCAAAAAATCTTTCCATCAGCTTTCCTAGTCAGGCTGTAAACTGGCTTCAGTCAGGTTTTTATCTTTCCTGGGGAAAAGCATGCAAAACTTGGGAAGAACTTATATTTCTCCCATTAGCCTGTTATGCATCTGCTAGGGGCAGGGTATATATCAATCAATTTCACTCCTAGCACCTCTGCTCTTTGTTTCAGCATTCTGGCAGTTCTTCATGACCTCAGTAAGTATGTGTCCAGCACTGTGGCCCTGTGGAGACCAAAGATGACACTATTCTTTGTCTCCTAGAGCAGGGTCCAAAGACCCATGAGCCAAACATGGTACACCACATGAACTAATGTTTAATCATTTTCCTTTTATTGGACATTTATTTCTAATATTGTATTATAACGGAGATTACATTGAACATAATTGTACATATGTATAGTTTTGTTTAAATTATTTTTAACAGAAATTAATGTGGGAAGTCCTGAAGATTGTGGATGAGTGAGGAGAGGCTGCCCTTGCTTGCTCCAGAGACTGGTCTATAGTTTCAGCTGAATGGGAACAGAACATCTGTTAACATCTGGATACTGGCAGAAGTTGAGCCTTGGTGCTGCTGGTGATGGAGGAGGCTGCCTTTGAGTGACCTGTCTGGTGAGGTTCGCAGAGGGGACATGGGAGAGGCATGAGTTCTGGCTGGCTTAGCTCCTCAGTTAGTGACCAGAGGAACACAGACTTTTCTCAATGCCCCTGGGTCTCCCCTGAGAGCAGTCAGAAGTGGAGATTCAGTCTGCACCTGCCAACACAGCCAGGAGTTGACCAGGTTACATTTGGCTCTGGGAGGCTGGGAGCATCTTTCTTTTTTTGGTGGTTTATTTCTTTTCTGTTTTTCCTTTTTTAAACAATTTTATACATTGTTTTTTGTAAATAGGGGAGAAAAGGCTAGCGGTGGGAGGAGATCCTTGAGGAGCATGCACACAGGAGCCCACTTGCAGGGGTGTGCTCGACCCCCACACCCACTGCCTCCACCCCAGTGCCCACCCAGTGCAGTAGAACACTCCCACCAGCCAGTGTGGCAGAATGCCCCTGGCCTGTTCACCTGCCAAAGCAGGGGATAGCTACTGGCCTATGTGCACACCAGTCAGTACAGTGGAATGTCCCCGGCCCGCCCAACCGCCAGAGCAGGGAACCCTTACTAGCCCACACAGCCCCAGCCAGTGTGAGAGAATGCCCCTGGCTCACTCGCTGGTGCGCAGAGGAACGCCCTGGGTTTGTGGTCCAACACAGGGAAATGCCCACTGCCCTGACCTGTCTGCCAGCTGGAAAGACAAAATGCACTTGCCACACTCCACCTAGGCTTCAGTCAAAAGAAGGTGAAATGAACTTACAGGAGCTTTGGAAAATTTTAGATGCTGGTTCTAGAGAAAAAGCTGGAGGAGCAGCAGACCAGATCCCAGGTCAGACTCAACCTTAGTGCTGTGGGAGAAATCTCATAAGCAGACTACTCCCTTCCAAGAGGCATCAGCCAGAGGCAGCTCAACAACTATCAGAAGGGGGAAGAGTGACTCTCAGTCAGCTAATTTAAGGGAAGGACCCATCAAAGAGCAACACAGCAAATGAAAACAAATATTACTAGAGAGTCCAAATAAAAGGCATAAAGGGAATTCCAAGAACAGCAAGTTAATGAGATCATGGAGTCTGAACCACTGAATCACACATGTTCCTACCACAGAAAGTCACACCAAAAAGGCAGAAAATAAAAGCAGATCAATATAAGGAGCAGAAACAAACAAGACCAACCACCTGAAATGCGGAGGTGGAATAACACCCCACCAAACAGGAACAACACCCCGCCAAAAGGAAAGGAGGAATTCCCAGAAGGAGGGATAGATGAAATAGAGGCAAGCAAACTATCAAACATGGAATTCAAACCAATAGTAATGAAGAAGCTCAATGAAATCAATAAACTCAAAGAAAACTACAACAAACTCCAGTGAAACTAAAACGAACTCCAGTGTAACTACAAAGAACTCCAGAGAAACTACAAAGAACTCTGGGGAAGCGACAAGGAACTTACTGAGAACTACATCAGTATAAAAAAGGACATAGAAACTATCAATAAGAACCAGGAAGAAATGAAGAATGCAATTTCTGAACTGAAGAAATGGTAGAAGTAATCAAAAGCAGGCTAAATAAAGCAGAGGATCTGATCAGTGAGTTAGAGAACAATGTAGAAAAAATTACCCAGACAATACAACAAAATGAAAAGAGACTGAAAAAGAATAAAGAGGGTTTAAGAGAACTGCAGGACAACATGAAATGAAACAATATCCATATCACAGAGATACAAGAAGGAGAATAAGAGAAGCATGGGATAGAAAACCTGATTGAAAAAGTAATGACAGAAACATTCCCTAACTTGATGAGAGAAAAAGTCATGTAAGTCCAGGAAACACAAAATGTCCCAATGAAGATGAACCCCAAAAGGCCTACTCCAAGGCACATCATAACTAAAATGCCAACATTCAAAGACAAAGAGAGAATCCTAAGGGCAGCAAGAGAAAAAGAGCAAACACACAAGTGAGCTCCAATAAGACTATCAACTGATTTCTCAACAGAAATACTACAAGCCATAAGGGAATGGCAAAAACTATTTCAAACAATGAAAAACAAAGGCCTACAACCAATACTACTCTACCCAGCAAGGTTCTCTTTCAAAATGGAAGTTGAAATAAGGTGGTTTCCAGACAAAGAAGGACTAAAAGAATACATCTCCACTGACAGAGACTCTGGGACCCTTGGAATGGATGAAGAAACTACTCGGACACACACCATCTGAGGAAGAAAGGGAGAGAATTTTCTCTGAGAAAAATTGCCCGTTTCTTTATTAACCAGGGTTTTTATCTACTTTCTGCAAGCAGAAATGCATAAGAAAAACACATAGCCCTTCACCAAATGGTTGGGAGTAATGACAAAGGGAAATGTATATCAATACAGGGTTGAAACACCCAGGTATTTTACACAGGTTCAAAAACATGTCCTTTACTTATTCATTCTGTCTTTCACATTCGACTGATAAGAATTTGAAGCTATTGAGAGAAAAACAAAGCAGGTTCCATTTTCCTTAAAAACCACTTTGTATTTCTACTCTATATTTAAAATCCACCAGAGGGTGGGATTCATAGCAAGCATGAAAGACAAAAAAAACAGCCAGTTAAGACCCAGGGCGTGTCCCACACAGTGGTCAAAGTCTTTTGAACCATGTCTGACTGTCTCCCACACTCCACCAAACAGGCATTGCAAGAGATGCTAAACGGAATGCTTTAAGAAGATGAATGAAAACAAAAGAGAGAGAAACAGAGGTACAAAAGGGAATGAATAAATACCTGTCAATAATAACCTTAAATGTAAATGGATTAAATGCTCCAATCAAAAGGCATAAGGTAGTGGAATGGATATAAAAACATGACCCACATATATGCTGTCTACAAGAGACACACCTCAAAACAAAAGATTTACACAGACTGGAAGTGACGAGATGAAAAAAAGCATTCCAAGCAAATGGACATGAAAAAATAATCTGGGGTAGCATCACTTATATCAGAAAAAACAGATTTCACAACAAAGGCGATAAAAAGAGACAAAGAAGGACATTTCACAATACTTAAGGGAACAATTCATCAAGAAGATATAACCCTGATAAACACATATGCACCCAACAAAGGAGCACCCAAATATATAAGGAAAACCTTGGAATACTACAAGAAGAATATCAACAGCAACACACTCATAGTAGGGGAATCAATACCCCATTGTCAACAATGGACAGATCTTCAAAGAAAAGAAACACCAAGGCTATTGAACAACACTCTAGATCAAATGGCCTTAGTTGATTATATATATATATATATATAAAACTTTTCACCCCAAAGAAGCAAAATGTACATTCTTTTCAAGTACATATGGAACATTTTCAAAGAGTGACCACGTAGTAGGACACAAAACAAGCTCCAACAAATTTAAGAAAATTGAACTTATATCAAGCATCTTCTGAGATCACAATGCCTTGAAACTAGAAATCAACCTCAGGGGAAAAACTCAAAAACATTCAAACTCATGGAGAATGAATAACATGCTATTAAATAATGAATGGGTTAACAATGACATAAAGGAAGAAATCAAAAAATTTCTGGAAACAAATGATAATAAACACACAACAGCCCAAACCTATGGGATACAGCAAAAGCAGTCCTGAGAAGAAAGTTTATAGCAATACAGGCCTACCTAAAAAGGACTGAGAATCTCAAATAAAAAAATTTAACCCTACAGCTACAAGAACTAGAGGAACAACAACAATTCAAAAGATCAACAAAAGTAGGAGCTGGTTCTTTGAAAAGATAATAAAAATCAACAAACCTTTAGCCAGGCTCATCAAGAAAAAGAAAGAGAGGGGACCCAAATAACAAATCAGAAATGAAAGAGGAGAAAACACAACCAATATCACAGAAATACAAAGGATTGTAAGAAATTACTACAAACATCCATATGGCAAGAAACTTGACAGTCTGGATGAAATGGACAAATTTTTAGAAACATATAATCTTCCAAAACTGAAACAAGAAGAAGCAGAAAGCCTGAACAGACTGATAGCAAAGAATGAAATTGAAGCATTAACCAAAAACTCCCAGCATAAAAAAGCCCTGGACCAGATGGCTTCACAGGTGAATTTTACAAAACATTTAGGGGAGAACTAATGCCTACCCTTATCAAACTATTCAAAAAAATCCAAAAAGATGGGAAACTCCCAAACTCCTTCTATGAGACCACTATTACCCTAATTCTAAAACCAGGTCAAGACACAACAAAGAAAGAAAACTACCGGCCAATATTGCTAATGAACATAGTTGCTACAATCCTCAACAAAATTGGCAAACCAGATCAAGCAACACATTAAAAAGATTACACACCACCATCAAAGGGGATTCATCCTGGGGATGCAAAGATGGTTTAATATTCACAAATCAATAAACGTAACACACCACATAAATAAAATGAAAGACAAAAATCACATGATAATATCAATATATGCTCAAAAAGCTGTGATAAAGTGTAACACTTTTTTATGATGAAAACACTCAGCAAAAAGGGCACAGACAGTGTATGCCTCACAATAATAAAAGCCATCTGTGAGAAACCTCAAGCCAACATCATACTCAATGGGCAAAAACTGAAAACATTCCCCCAGAGATCAGGAACAAGACAAAGATGCCCACTCTCTCCAAACCTATTCAACCTAGTCTTGGAAGTTCTAGCCATGGCAATCAGGAAAGAAAAAGAAATAAAAGGCATCCAAGTTGAAAAAGAGGAAGTAAAATGGCATTATTTGCAGATGACATGATAATGTACATAGAAAACGCTATAGACTCCACTAAAAAACTACTTGATATAATGAGTGAATTTGGCAAAATAACAGGGTACCAAGTCAATTGAAGGCATTTCTGTACACCAACAATAAAAATCAGAGATAGAAACTAGAAAAAAATCTAATTTATTATAACAACAAGAAAAATAATGTACCTAGGAATAAAGTTTGCTGAGGAAGTAAAAGACCTGTACTCAGAAAACTACTTAACACTGAAGAAAGAAATTAAGGAAGATACAAATAAATGGAAGCAGGTACCATGTTTATGGAAGGGAAGAATCAACATCATTAAAATGTCCATACTACCTGAAGCAATTTATAGATTCAATGCAATCCCTATCAAAATAGCAGTGACATATCTCACATTCCTAGACAAGTATTTCAAAAATTTATATGGAACCAAAACAACAAAAATCCAAATAGCCACAGCAATCTGGAGATAGAAGAACACAGTAGGAGGAATCACAATACCTGATATCAAACAATACTACAAAGCCACGGTGATCAAAACAGTCCGGTACTGGCATAAGAACAGACATATAGATCAATGGAACAAAACAGAGAGCCCAGAAATAAACCCTGGTCTATATGGTCAACTAATATTTGACAAAGAGGGAAGGAACATAAAATGGAGTGAGAAGAGCCTCTTCAACAAATGGTGCTGGGATAAACAAATAGGGACGTGCAAAAAAGTGAAACTAGACCACCAACTTACACCATACACCAGAATAAACTCAAAATGGATCAAAGATTTAAATGTAAGCCATGACACCATAAAAGTCCTAGAGGAAAACATAGGCAGAAAATTTTCAGATATCGTACGTAGCGATATTTTCACTGATACATCTTCTAAGCCAAGGAAATAAAGAAAAGAATAAACAAATGGGACTACATCAAACTAAGGACTTTCTGCCCAGCAAAAGAAAGCATCAGTAAGATGAAAAGGAAACCAACCATATGGGAAAACATATTTGCCAATGATACCTCAGAAAACAGATTGATCTCCAAAATATATAAAGTACTTATAAGACTCAACACCAAGAAGACAGCCAACCCAATTAAAAAATGGGCAAAGGACCTGAACAAATACTTCTCCAAGGAGGACATACATAGAGATCATAGGCATATGAAAGAATGCTTAACATCACTAGCCATCAGAGAGAGGCAAATTAAAGCCACAATGAGATA
Source organism: Furipterus horrens (assembly GCF_987537825.1). Lineage (NCBI taxonomy): Eukaryota > Metazoa > Chordata > Mammalia > Chiroptera > Furipteridae > Furipterus > Furipterus horrens. Next base: position 52,604,905 of record NW_028327178.1, on the reverse strand, counting down.
CCACTTCACACCAGTCAGAATGGCCATCATCAATAAATCAATAAACAACAAGTGCAAGGATGTGGAGAAACAGGAGCCCTAGTGCACTGTTGGTGGGAATGCAGGCTGGTGCAGCCACTATGGAAAACAGTATGGAATTACCTCAAAAAACTAAAAATGGAACTGCCTTTTGAAGCAGCAATTCCACTGCTAGGATTATGTCTGAAGAATTCTGAAACTCCATTTCAACTTATGCACCCCTATGTTCATAGCAGCACTATTTACAATAGCCAAGTGCTGGAAACAGCCTAAGTGCCCATCTGTAGATGAGTGGATCAAAAACTGTGGTACATTTACATAATGGAGTATTATGCAGCAGAAAATAAGAAGGAACTCCTGGCATTTGTGACAACGTGGATGGAACTAGAGAGAATTATGCTTAGTGAAATAAGCCAGGCAACGAAAGAGAAATACCACATGATATCACCTATTACAGGAAACTAATGAACAAGACAAACAAATGAGCCAAATTGAACCAGAGGCATGTGAACAAGGAAGAGAGTAACAGTTACCAGGGGGGAGGGGGGAGAGGGGGAAGGAGGGTAAGTAGGGGAAGGGTTTAGTTAAGGAACTAGTATAAATAACCCATGGACATGGACAACGAGGTAGGGATTGACTGTGGGAGAAGGGGTGGGCTGTGGGAGAGGGAGCAATGAAGGAAAAAGTGGGACAACTGTAATAGAAAAACAATAAAAATATATTTTAAAAAACCCTCATAAATTTAGAAAAAAAAATTAATACATGCAATTTTATCTTTATACCAACAGTATATAAAAGCAGTAATTTCTTCATCAAGCTTACTCATATTGACTGTTTTTATATTTTGTCCTATAGTATAAATATTCTTACCTTCTAGATAAAGAAATATTATTTAAATGTATTTATAGATTATTATTTTTTGTCTAAACATTTTAAGAATTTTAAAATACTTAACATGCTATTTTTCTTTTAAATGTGCAACAGACATATAACCTCTAAAATTTACCATCTTAACCATTTTTATTTCTTAAAACATTTTATTTGTTTTTTAGAGAGAAGGGAAGGGAGGGAGAAAAGGGGGAGAGAAACATTGATTTACAAAGTACCAATCAGTTGCCTTTTGCACACCTTCAACCAGGGATCTGGCCCACAACCCAGGAACATGCCCTGACTGGGAATCGTACTGGTGACCTTTCAGTTCACAGTTCAGTGCTCAATTCACTGAACCACACTAGCCAGGGTGATCTTAACCATTTTTAAGTGTGTATATTTCAGTAGTGTTAATTATACTCACTTTGTTGTGCATCCTATCTCCAGAACTATTTTATCTTGTAAAACTGAAGTTCTGTACCCATTAAACAACAATTTCTTATTTTCCCCTCTTCTCAGTCCCTGGTAACTACTTTCTGTCTCTATGAATTGGGTTAGTCCAGGTACCTCATAGGAGTGAAATCATACAATAACTGTCCTTTTGTGATTAGCTTATATCGCTTAGCATTATGTCCTCAAGGTTAATCCATGTTGTAGGATGTGTCAGACCACATTTTGTTTACCCAATTGTTATACTGATGGACATTTAGGTTGCTTCCACCTTTTGGCACTTGTAAACAATGCCACTATGAACATGGGTATGCAAATATGTTTCAGTCACTGCTTTAAGTTCTTTTGGTATATGCTCAGAAGTGGGGTTTCTGGATCATATGGTAATTCTATTTTTGATATTTTTGAGGAAGCACCATACTATTTTCCATAGAGGCTGCATCACTTCACATTCCCACTATCAGTGCACAAGGAATTCAATTTCTCCACATCCTGACCAACACGTTATTTTCTGTTGTTTTCATTTTTTATGTTATAGGAGGCAGCCATTAATGAATGCGAGGTGACAGTTGTTTTTGAAAATAAAGTTTTATTGGAGCACAGCATGATCATTTGTGTAAGTACTGTTTCTGTCTGCTTTTGTTTTGCAATGACAGAGTTTAATAATTGCAGCAGAGATAGTATTGGCTCATAAAACCAAAACATTTGCTATATGATCCTTAACAGAATAAGTTTGACAATCCCTATTCTAGAGGTTTCCGATACAATGAAGGGTCTAGCACATAAACCTGACTCATTAAGTAGCAATGCAAAGGAGTACATGTTGAAAGTCTAAATGCAAATAATAGTGCTCCTTTTCATTGTTAGTGTTTATCCATTTACTAGCTAATGGATATTAGATTGTTTCTAGTTTGAAGCTATTAATAATTATGTGATGAATATTCATTTTAAAGTCCTTAGGATTTTTTCTATGCCAAAATCATGTTGTCACAAAGAGACTTATTCCTTTCCAATGTGTCTGTCTTTTCCCCATTGCCTCATTACAATAAATAGAAACTCAAATGCAATGTTTAATAGAAGTGATTAGAGTAAGCATCCTTGCCTTGTTTTTGATCTCATGATAAAAGCATGCAGTCATTTACCACTAAGTAGGATGTCAGCTGAAGGGTTTTGTTTGTTTTGTTTTTGTAGGTACTCTTAAGATTTGAAGAAATTCCTTTCTTTTCCTAGTGTGTTGAGAGTTATCATGAAAAGATGTCGAACTATTTCAAATTTCTGATGAAAAATCAACTTTGCATTTTGGGATAGAAACAACTTGATCATAATAAATTTTATTTGGTTTTTATTATACTGCTGAATTCTATTTGGTAATATTTTGTTAAGGATTTCTGTGTCTGTGTTCACGAGGGTATCCTCTTATGTCTGATGATTTTGGAACGGATAATTGGGATTTATCAAGTGAGCTGAGAAGTAGTATTTTCTCCTCTATTTTCTAAAAGATTATGTACAGAATGGAACTGGAGAGTGTTATGCTAAGTGAAATAAGCCAGGGAGTGAAAGACAAATACCATATGATCTCACCTATAAGTGGAACCTAATGAACAAAGCAAACAAATGAGCAAAATAGAACCAGTGACACGGAAATAAGGAACAAACTGTCATGGACCAGAGGGGATGGGAGAGAGAGAAACAGAGGAAAGAAGGGGAAGAGCCTAGCCAAGGAACAAGTATAGAGGACCAATGGACATGAACAACAGGGTGGGGATTGACTGTGAGAGCAGGGATTGGGCAGAGCAGGGGAGAGCAATGGAGGAAAATTGCAATAACGGTAGTTGAACAACAATAAATGAAAAGAAAAGATTATGTATAAGGATTGGTATTTCTAAATCTTTGCTAGAATACATCAGTTAATATGTCTGGCCTGGAGTTTTCATTGTGGGAAAATTTTAAATTAAGAATTCATTGTTCTTGCTTGGCATAGGACTAGTCTATTTTTTTAAAAATCTGTTTTGATTAAATGTTTGCAATAGACATCTTTCATGGTATTTTTCCATTTTAATTTATTGACCTATATTTCTTCAGAATATTTATGACTTTATTTTCCTTTTAATGTCTGTAGTACCTGGAATGACATCCCTCTTTCCTTTGTGGCCATGTTTTCTGTTTTTAATTATTACTGTCAGTTTTATTGATATTTTTAAAATATCAGTTTTTGGTCTTTTTAAACATTGTTTTATATTTCATCCATTTCTGCTCTTAATATTCTTTCTTTTCTTACATTTTCTTTTGGTTGACTTTGCTCTTATTTTCCAATTTTAAAGATGGAAGTTTAGATAATAAATTTGACACTCTCCTTATTTTCTAATAGGTCATTTAAGTTGTTCACCAAGTATTAGCTTAACTGGATTCCACAAATTTTAACATGCTCTTATTTATATTCAATTCAAATTACTTTTTAATTTATCTTGTGATTACCTCCTTTATCCATTAATTATTTGGGGTGGTTTCAGATATATTTCAATTATTGATTTCTTACTTAGTCACGATGTGATCATTAAACGTACTCTACATGTTTTAATTTCTTCCAAATTCATTCAGTCTTACTTTATGGCTTGACATGTAAAGTAGGCGTATTTCATTGTTGTTGGGTGGAGTGTTCTCTATATGTCAATTAGGTTAAGTTGTGGGGAAAGTGTTGTTCAGATCTTTGACATTCTTACTGCTTTTTTCTACTTATTCTCTCAATTACTAAGAGAGAAATATTGAAATGTCCAACTGAAGTTTGTTGTTTTTCCTTTCAGCTTGTTAGCTTTTGTTCCATGTGTCATGGAAATATGTTATTATACATATGTATCTTTATAATGGTAATATTATACTGCTATCTTAACCTTTTTATCCATATGTAATGTCACTGTGCTTCTTGTAATTCTTGTTTTCTTATTATCTTTTATGTCTGTTTTTTTAATTTGTTTTATTGATTATACTGTTACAGTTATCCCAATTTCTTTTCCCTCTGCTCCCCTCCACCCAGTGGCACCTTCTCCCTCCAGTTGTCCCCCCCTTTTAGTCCATGTCCATTGGTTGTGCATATAGTTCTTCTCAACCTCTTCCTGTCTACTCCACTCCCTCTTACTATGCTTCTTAATTCCTGTATCATCTCCCTCCCTTTCCCCCTTCCCCCTCCCTGCTGACTTCCCCCCAATATGTTCCCTACACCTATAATTCTTTTTCCACTCTCGTTGCCTATTCAGTTTGCCTCTGTTTTGATTCCCTAGCTTCTGTTGTTGGTTGTTGTGATGCAGTTTTCATTTTAATATTCATAATTTTGATCCTCCTTCTTCTAAACCAATCCCTTTAACATCTCATATAACAGTAGTTTTGGATCTAATGAACTCCTTCAGTTTTTCTTTGTCCTGGAAGCACTTTCTCTGCCCTTCTATTCTGAATGACAATTTCGCTGGATAGAGTATTTGTGACTGTAGGTTTTTTATTTTCATTACTTTGAATATTTCTTGCCAGTCCCTTCTTGCCTGCAGGGCCTCCTTTGAGAAATCAGATGATAGTGTAATTGGGACCCCTTTGTACATAATTCTTTTCTCTTGCTGCTTTTAAGATTCTCTCTTTATCTTTAATTTTTGACAATTTGATTATAATGTGTCTTGGAGTGGTTCTTCCTTGGTCCAGTTTTTCTGGAACTCTCTGCGCTTCCTGGACCTGTAAGTCTATTTCCTTCCCCAAGTTTGGGAGGTTCTGCTTCATTATTTTTACACATAATTTTTCAATTTCTAGTTCTTCTTAACCTTCTGGAAATTTTATAACTCGAATGTTCATTTGCTTATAGCTGTCACAGAGGTTTCTGAGCCTCTCCTCGTATTTCTCCATTTTTATTTCCTCTTTCTGCACTGGTTGACTGCTTGTTCCTTCCCTATGTCCCGATTTTTTTATTTGATCTCTGGTTTTCATTTCCTCACCACTTGTCTCGTATTTGTTTTCATTTGTTTCAGTATGACTAGCTTTCATTCCTTCCTCATCTTGTTCCAAATCTTTTGTTAATTCTGTAAGCCACCTTATGACTATAGCTCTGAACTGAGCCTCAGAAAGATTTCCTATTTGCTCATCAATTAGGTCCCTCATCTACTGCCTGGTGAGCTGTCACTGGGATTTCAATCATGGTCTATTTCATCCTGACAGTTTTCTGTTTACCTTTGCTTCCTGGGCAGGCTGTAGGGGGTGGAGCCCAGTGAACTCATCACTACCGGGGACCTGTGACCTTTTTCATGTCCCTGTGGCGCTTTGTGTGGGGGCGGGGGTCCAAGAAGGATTCCTGCCTTTACTCTCTGCTGAGAGACCAGAAGCCTCCTTCCCCATGTCCTCTGGGCCTCACCATCCAAGGCAAGGGAGGGGGGGGTTCTGCCTTCCCCAGCATTGGAATCGTGAACTGCCAAGTCTCGACTGCAGCTGGGATTGCTCCCCTGGTGTTTCTTGCAGTCCCGCTGCTAGCTGCTATCCCTGCTACTACCTCAGACAGCACAGCCAGACCTTTCCATCCCGATTCCGATTTCGCCCCTCCTACCCGTCCAGATGAGCACCGCTGGTTTATAATTTCATGCGTTGGGCTTCCATGTAGTTTTATTTTCTGGAATTTCTGGTTCTTTTTGGTTTTGAGGTAGTTGTATTCCTACTTAGTTGTGGAGGGAGACAGAGCATGTCAGTCTAAGCCTCCATCTTGGCCAGAAGTTCCTTATGTCTGGTTTTAATATAATCTTTTCAGCTTTCTTATGTTAATTGCTTACATGGTATATATTTTTGTGCATTTTTACTTATAACTACTTTGTGCTCTATATTTAAATCTTGCTTTTTAATCCAGTCCAAAAGTTTCTGGATTTTTGATTGGAATGTTTTATTTATTTATATTACATTACATGTTTATGAATATTATATATTTTAAATTTAATCACATATTTGATTGTATAATATATATTAATTTAGGTTTTCCATTTCGCTATCTGTTTTCTATTTGTCTCATTTATTCTTTGTGCATCTAATTTTTCCTTTACTGTCATTTTTTTTAAAGCAAAATGTTTTCTTTTTTGACTTTTTAGTTATATTTCTTTGCATTATTCCTGGACGTTTCTTTAGGTATAAATGAGCTTTTTTATCTTTTTTAAATTAAAAAAATTAATGTTAAATTACTTCTGTTAAAATATAGAACCTTCCTATGGTATTATGTATTATATCTACATAAATTATAAGTCCAAGAATTCAAAAATATAGTAGTATAAAGTTTACTTTAAATATTTAGAAAATAATATACAAATATAGTCTTTAAAATTCATCCTGTATATTATTCATTTCTGGTGCTCTTGATTCCTTCTGTAGATCCAAGTTACTTGCTGGTGACATTTCTATTCAACCTGACAGACTTTTAAAAAAACACATTGTTTTTATTTATCTGACAATGTCTTTATTTTGTCTTCATTTCTGATACATAGTTTTACTTGATGTAAAATTCTTGTTTAACAGTTTTTCTTTCATCACTTTAAATACTTTATTTCAATTTTTTTGGCATTCATTGTTTCTGATTTGAAGTCAACTGTTAATCATATTATTGTTTCCTCATATATTGTCATTTTTCCTATTTAATACTTTTTATTTTAATTACAGTTGACATAAAATATTATATTAGTTACAGGTGTACAACCTAGTGACTAGACATTTATATAACTTAAAAAGTGATCACCACAATACCTCTAATATTCATCTGACACCATACCTTGTTATTACAATATTATTGACTATATACTCTATGCTGTAAGTTATAGTCCTATGACTATTTGGTAAATACCAATTTATATTTCTTAATCCCTTCACCTTCTTTTTCACCCATCCCCCAATATCTCTCCCATCTGGCACTGTCAAACTGTTCTCTATATCTGTGAGTCTGTTTCTGTTCTGCTTGTTTGTTTATTTTGTCTTTTAGATTCCCCATATAAATGAAATCACATGACATTTGTATTTGTCTGCCTGACATTTTATTCAGCACAATACCCCCTAAGTCCATCCACATTGTTGCAGATGGCAAGATCTCATTTTTTTAATGGTTCAGTCATATTTCATGTATATATGCACCACTTAATTGTCCACTCATGTATTGATGGACATTTAGGTTGCTTCCATATCTTGGCTATTGTAAATAATGCTTCAATCAACATATGGATGCACATGTCCTTTCAATTTAGTGTTTTGGATTTCTTTAGGTAGATACCCAGAAATGGAATTGCTGCATCCTGTTTTGTCTCTTGTTATAGTCTTTGTTTTAAAGTCTGCTTTGTTTGATAGATGTATTGCTGCCCCAGCTTGTTTTTTCATTCATGTTCTCATGAAATCTTTTCTTTTTTTTTTTTTTTAAAGTATATTTTATTGATTATGTTGTTACAGTAGTTCCAATTTTTTCCCCTTTACTCCCCTCCACCCAGTATCTCCCTCCCCCAGCATCCCCCCCCAAGTCCATACCCATGGTTCGTAAAAAATAACTATCCCTCCCTTTCAGATATTAAGACCCTTTGTAATCTTGTAAAGGACAATGGGCGAAGGTCTCAAGCTCCTCTAGCTGCTTCAAGCTGGACATGGTCGTCGTCCTACCTACCCTTGGGTCCAGAAATCCCTAATAACAGTGGGGGTGTGGAGGGGAGGGTGGCCTTCCCACATGGGGAAGGATTGTGCAGACTCCAGGTCAGTTGGCTGTCTCCGGACAATGGCGTGCTTGGTTTAGCGGGCTGGCATCCTTGTTGTGTTCTGGGGGCAACAGATTTGGCAAAAAGGGTTAAAAAGCATCATTCAATCCATAACTACTAGGTGGCAAAAGGCAGGGATTAATTTTTCAATGTTCCACATTAGGAGAAAAAAAAAAAAAAGGGCTTCTTTGGAGGAAGGTGTGCTAGGCACATCTCTCCTGTCCAAAACCCTTTTGCCCATTTTATTTAGTTTGGGCTGAGGGAAATAGTTTATGTTTCCCCCCTCTCAGACCTCTGGGCCCTTTCTGTCCAAGCCATTAGGATAGAAAAGAGAATTCAGTTTTAAAGTGAAGCCCACAGACCACCCCATTCTTCACCAACTCAGCCATTTAGTTCAGCCAAACTGTTGAGTCTCCGGAGGCAGCGCTGCAGAGAGGATTAAGTGAGGCTTATGCGTACAGACAATCACTCAGGTAATGCGGTCATAGGCTTATGCCCTTTGAAAACAGAAAACACATGTTAATTTATGTAACATAACCAACAAAAAAGTCTCTAAATCTGTAAGACTGTCTTATTGGGAAGACATACAGTTGCAAGGCACTTGACATTCTACTTGCCTGCAACTTGAATCTCTTTGGTGATATCACAGATATGGTTTAATTTTCAAGTGAAACCATTTTTTAAATGAGAAGAAACTTTGAAGACGGTTAGCTGCCCTACTTTACAGTCTGCCACTGATCATTGTGATTTTCCTTGAATACTGATTTCTCTCCCTAAGATTACTCTCCTTGTCTTTAAAGGGACTACATTAAGTCCATTTTTAATTTATCCTGTTCATTTGCATAAGCATAACAAGAGCAGCAAATGATCACTTATGATCTTTAGTTCTGTTTTGCTGGAACTTACCCAAGGAACATTTAGGGTGGCCCTCAGTCTGCTCTTCAGTGCACAGAAGCTGGGCCACATACCTGGCATTCATCCTTGCCTGTACACACCTGTCCTTTCCAAGTCATTCTGGTTTTCCATTGTGCCTTAAGGTCCCTTCTAGCCATCTTTCAGGAAAACAACCTTCGTTCCTTCCCTGGAGAGATTGCTGTGGACCGCACAACCAACCATGGCAGCAGGCCTTTTATTTCGCGGGCTTTTATTACCTTTGAAAGTCATTCCCAGTTCCTTAGGGCTTTTTGGTAACAACATGAGCCCAAGCATGTCTCCTTTAGGCTTGACATTCCAGTCAAAGGCTTGTTCAGAAAAAGGAACCTCTATTAACAACTGGTCTTATTAGGTCTATGCAAAGAAACTTAAGTCATTACTTACTTGTTTAGAATGCCAAACTCTGGAGAGATCAAATAGGGAGAAAAATATACAACGTGAAGGAAAATCTTTGTCCTAATATTCACTGAACTGGCATTTCCATTCTTCATATTTTCATTTTCCCCCACTAAAAAAATTTTTTTTGTTTGTTTTTCCATTACAGTTGTCTCACTTTTTTTTTTTTTTCCCCTCTTGCTTCCCTGTATCCTGCCCCTCCCTTCCCCCACATTCGGTCCCCACTCAGTTGCCCATGTCTGTGGGTCATTTATACATGTTCTTTGATTTTACACTTCCCCTTCTTACCCCCTTTTCTCGCTCCCCCCTCCCCCCTTGTTACTGTTAGTCTACTCCTTGTTTACATACCTCTGGTTCAATTTTGCTCATTTGTTTGTGTTGTTCATTAGTTTCCTGTAATAGGTGACAGCATAACGTATTTTTCTTTCGTTGCCTGGCTTATTTCGCTAAGCATAATTCTCTCTAGTTCCATCCATGTTGTTGCAAATGGTAGAAGTTCCTTCTTTCTTTCTGCTACATAGAACTCCATTGTGTAAATGTACCACAGTTTTTTGATCCACTCATCTACAGATGGGCATTTAGGTTGTTTCCAGCACTTGGCTATTGTAAATAGTGCTGCTATGAACATTGGAGTGCATAGGTTCTTTTGAATTGGTGTTTCAGGATTTTTCGGATATAATCCCAGTAATGGAATTGCTGGTTCAAAAGGCAGTTCCATTTTTAGTTTTTTGAGGAAATTCCAAACTGTTTTCCATAGTGGCTGCACCAGTCTGCATTCCCACCAGCAATGCACCAGGGTTCCCGTTTCTCCGCATCCTCTCCAGCACAAGTTGTTTGTTGATTTGTTGATTATGGCCATTCTGACTGGTGTGAGGTGGTATCTCACTGTGGTTTTTATTTGCATCTCTCTGATGGCTAGTGATGTTGAGCATATTTTCATATGTCTATGGGCCCTCTGTATGTCTTCTTTGGAGAAGTGTTTGTTCAGGTCCTTTGCCCATTTTTTAATTGGGTTGTCTGTCTTCTTGGTGTTGAGTCGTATGAGTTCTTTATATATTTTGGAGATCAGTCCCTTGTCTGAGATGTCATTGGCGAATATATTTTCCCATCTGGTTGGTTTCCTTTGCATCTTGCTGCTGTTTTCTTTAGCTGAGCAGAAACTTTTTAGTTTGATGTAGTCCCATTTGTTTATTCTTTCCTTTATTTCCCTTGCCTTAGGAGATATATCAGTGAAAATGTTGCTACGTGGGATATCTGAAATTTTCCTGCCTATTTTTTCCTCTAGGACTTTTATGGTATCACGGCTTACATTTAAGTCTTTGATCCATTTTGAGTTTATTCTGGTGTATGGTGTAAGTTGGTGGTCTAGTTTCATTTTTTTGCATGTCCCTGTCCAGTTCTCCCAACACCATTTGTTGAAGAGGCTCTTTTCACTCCATTTGATGTTCTTTCCCCCTTTGTCAAATATTAGTTGACCATATGAACCTGGGTTTATTTCTGGACTCTCTATTTTGTTCCATTGATCTATATGTCTGTTTTTATGCCAGTACCAGACTGTTTTGATTACCGTGGCCTTGTAGTATAGTTTGATATCAGGTATTGTGATTCCTCCTACTGTGTTCTTCTTCCTCAAAATTGCTGTGGCTATTCGGGCTCTTTTTTGGTTCCATATAAATTTTTGAAGTATTTGTTCTAGGTCTGTGAAATATGTTGCTGGTATTTTAATAGGGATTGCATTGAATCTATAAATTGCTTTGGGTAGTATGGACATTTTAATGATGTTGATTCTTCCCATCCATGAGCATGGTATATGCTTCCATTTATTTGTATCTTCTTTAATTTCTTTCTTCAATGTTATGTAGTTTTCTGAGTACAGGTCTTTTACCTCCTTGGTTAAGTTTATTCCTAGGTATTTTATTTTTCTTGTTGCTATGGTAAATTGAATTTTTCTTTCAGTTTCTATCTCTGAGTTTTTATTGTTGGTGTATAAAAATGCCTTTGATTTCTTAATATTGACTTTGTATCCTGCTATTTTGCCGAATTCACTTATTAGGTCGAGTAGTTTTTTTGTGGAGTCTATAGGGTTTTCTATGTACACTATCATGTCATCTGCAAATAATGACAGTTTTACTTCCTCTTTTCCAATTTGGATGCCTTTTATTTCTCTTTCTTGTCTGATTGCTGTGGCTAGAACTTCCAAGACTATGTTGAATAGGAGTGGGGAGAGCGGACATCCTTGTCTTGTTCCTGATCTCAGGGGGAATGCTCTCAGTTTTTGCCCATTGAGTATGATGTTGGCTTCAGGTTTCTCATATATGGCCTTTATTATGTTGAGGTATGCTCCCTCTATTCCCATTTTGCTGAGAGTTTTTATCATAAATGCGTGTTTTACTTTATCAAATGCTTTTTCTTCATCTATTGATATTATCATGTGGTTTTTGTCTTTCATTTTGTTTATGTGGTGTATTACGTTTATTGATTTACGAATGTTAAACCATCCTTGCATCCCTGGGATGAATCCTACTTGATCGTGGTGTATGATCTTTCTAATGTGTTGCTGGATCCGGTTTGCCAATATTTTGTTGAGGATTTTAGCATCTATGTTCATCAGCGATATTGGCCTGTAGTTTTCTTTCTTTGTTGTGTCTTGACCTGGTTTTGGAATTAGGGTTATACTGGCTTCATAGAATGAGTTTGGCAGTCTTCCCTCTTCTTGTATCTTTTGGAATAGTCTGAGAAGGATAGGAGTTAGTTCTTTCCTAAATGTTTTGTAGAATTCACTTGTGAAGCCATCCGGTCCAGGGCTTTTGTGTGCTGGGAGTTTTTTGATTACTGCTTCAATTTCACTAGCTGTTATTGGTCTATTCAGACTTTCTGCTTCTTCTTGATTCAGTTTGGGAAGACTATAGGTTTCCAGGAATCTGTCCATTTCCTCTAGGTTGTCAAATTTCTTGCCATACAGTTGTTCATAATAATTTCTTATAATCCTTTGTATTTCTGTGGTATCAGTTGTGATTTCTCCTCTTTCATTTCTGATTTTATTTATTTGGGTCCTCTCTCTTTTTTTCTTGATGAGCCTGCTTAAAGGCTTGTCAATTTTGTTTATTTTTTCAAAGAACCAGCTCCTACTTTTGTTGATCTTTTGAATTGTTAGTTTAGACTCTATGTCATTTAATTCTGCTCTGATCTTGATGATTTCCTTCCTTCTACTTGATCTGGGCTTTGCTTGTTGTTCTTCCTCTAGATCTTGTAGCTGTAGGGTTAAATTTTTTATTAGATATTCCTCTAACTTTTTTAGGTAGGCCTGTATTGCTATGAACTTTCCTCTTAGGACTGCTTTCGCTGTATCCCATAGGTTTTGGGTTGTTGTGTGTTCATTATCATTAGTTTCCAGAAACTTTTTGATTTCTTCCTTGATGTCATTGTTAACCCATTCATTATTTAATAGCATGTTATTCATTCTCCATGAGTTTGAATGTTTTTGAATTTTTTCCTTGAGGTTGATTTCCAATTTTAAGCCATTGTGATCTGAGAAGATGCTTGATATAATTTCAATTTTCTTGAATTTGTTAAGGCTTGTTTTGTGTCCTACCATGTGGTCTATCTTTGAAAATGTTCCATGTGCACTTGAGAAGTATGTATATTTTGCTTCTTTGGGGTGAAAACTTCTATATATATCGACTAAGTCCATTTGATCTAGAGTGTTGTTCAGTGCCTCCATATCTTTGGTATTTCTTTGCTTCGAAGATCTGTCCATTGTTGACAATGGGGTGTTAAAGTCCCCTACTATGAGTGTGTTGTTGTCTATATCTTTCTTGGAGTCTTTCAAAAGTTTCCTTACATATTTGGGTGCTCCTAAGTTTGGTGCATATATATTTATAAGGGTTATATCTTCTTGATGGATTTTTCCCTTAAGTATTATGAAATGCCCTTCTTTGTCTCTTTTTATGGACTTTGCTGTGAAATCTGTTTTGTCTGATATAAGTATTGCTACCCCAGCTTTTTTTTCATGTCCATTTGCTTGGAATACATTTTTCCATCCCTTTACTTTCAGTCTGTGTAGATCTTTTGTTCTAAGGTGGGTCTCTTGTAGACAGCATATATGTGGGTCATTCTTTCTAATCCATTCAGCTACCCTATGTCTTTTAATTGGAGCGTTTAATCCATTTGCATTTAAGGTTATTACCGATAAGTACTTATTCATTGTCATTTTTCCCCTTTGTACTCGTGTTCTTCTCTGTCTCTCTCTGTTTCTTTATCTTCTTAGAGCAGACCTTTTAGCATCTCTTGCATTGCTGGTTTGGTGGAGATGTATTCTTTTAGCCTTCTTTTGTCTTGGAAGCTCCTTATTTCACCCTCCATTTTGAATGAGAGCTTTGCTGGGTATAGTATTCTAGGTTGTAGGCCTTTGTTTTTCATTGCTTGGAATACTTTTTGCCATTCCCTTCTGGCTTGTAGTGTTTCTGCTGAGAAATCTGATGATAGCCTTATTGGAGTACCCTTGTATGTTATTAGTTGTTTTTCTCTTGCTGCTTTTAGGATCCTCTCTTTGTCTTTGAATGTTGCCATTTTAATTATGATGTGTCTTGAGGTGGGCCTGTTGGGGTTCATCTTCATTGGGACCCTCTGTGCTTCCTGGACTTGCGTGACTCTTTCTCTCGTCATGTTAGGAAAGTTTTCTGTCATTAGTTTTTCAAAGAGGTTTTCTATCCCTTGCTCTTCTTCTTCTCCTTCTGGAATTCCTATGATACGGATATTATTACGTTTCATGTTGTCCTGCAGCTGTCTTAGAACCTCTTCAGTCCTGTTCAGTCTTTTTTCATTTTGTTGCATTGTCTGGGAGTTTTTGTGTAGGTTGTCCTCCAGCTCGCTGATCCGATCTTCTGCTTCCTCTAGCCTGCTTTTAATTCCTTCTACTGTGTTCTTCAATTCAGAGATCGTATTCTTCATTTCCTCCTGGCTCTTATTGATAGCTTCTATGTCCTTTTTCATGCTCACGTAATTTTCTGTGAGTTCCTTGTAGTTTTTCTGGAGTTCTTTGAAGTTTCCGCTGAGCTCATTCAGCTTCTGCATAATCCATGTTTTGAATTCCATATCTGATAGTTCGCTCCCCTCTATTTCATTTAGCACTCTTTCTGGGGATTCTACCTTTCCTTTTGATGGGAGGTTGTTTCTCTGTCTCCCCATTTTTTTGACTCCTATTGTTTGTTGGTGCTTCTTGGAATGATCTGCACTTCCTGGATCTGCCTCTGGTGGCGTCAGATCATGTACCAGTCTGGGCCTAGGCAGCCTGTTGGAGACTTCCAGGGATCTACTGCTGTTGTCTGTCTTCTTTGATTGTTAATCTATTCAATCTGTGATTAGCTGTCAGGCTTAAGGACTGTGGGTGTGGCAGCTTAATTCCTGTAGGCAGGGCTTTTGCTTCCCCTCAGGCTGACGCCACTTGGAGGGGAATGGTCTACCCGCAGTACTGGAGATGAGTCAGCACTGGGACCCAGTCAGCTGCTCCTCCAGTTCTCCCCTCAAAGCCACCGTGCCAAATTCTCCCCAAGTGTCTCCAGTCCTCTCTGCCTTCCCTCTGCTTGAGCCCAGGGTAAGTGGTGGCCAAAATATTTTCGTATGTGATCCACTTAAGAGCTCTTTTTCTCCTGCTGTTTCTCTCCGGCTAGCAAGAAAGCCTGTGGCTTTTCGCTTTTCACAGCTGATACTATTTTACTTTCCACTCTGTCGCTGTAGGCTGGGAAGCCCAGCTGGGGGTTTAGACCCTGCCCTTCTCAGGGGGAATTCCCGGCTGCTGAGCTGTTTCTCAGTCCCTTCAGCAGCCACCCGTGTGAGCCCAGCCAGCCCTTCCGCGTCTCCGCACTCCCTACCGGTCACGTTGTGATGTAGCGGCC
This sequence comes from Furipterus horrens, assembly GCF_987537825.1. NCBI lineage: Eukaryota > Metazoa > Chordata > Mammalia > Chiroptera > Furipteridae > Furipterus > Furipterus horrens. The sequence goes on along the minus strand of NW_028327178.1, from coordinate 52,589,610 downwards.
TTTTCTGTCTCTCCGTGGTTATAAGACTTCTTTCCAGCTAGTGTTCCGTTGGTTATTCCAGATGATTTCTCCAAAATTAAGTTGTAAATCCAGACTGGTCCTGGGAGGAGGTTAGTGTAGCTTCCACTTACTCCTCCGCCATCTTGGATCTCCCCTCATGAAATCTTTTTCCATTTCTTTACTTTCAGTCACTGTGTCTTTTAATCTGAAGTTAGTCTCTTGTAGACAGCATCTGTAAGGGTTTTGCTTTGTAATTCATTCAGCTAACATGTTTTCTTATTGAAATATTTAAGTCTTTTGCACTTAAAGTAATTTTTGATAGATATGTGCTTATTGCCATTTTATGACTCATTTAAAAAAAATTTTTTTTTCTTTTTCTTCTTGAAGAAAGCCCTTTAACATTTTCTGTACTACTGATTTGGTGGTGATGAACTCCTTTAGATTTTTCTTATCTGGGAAGATCTTTACCTGTCTTTCAAGTCTAAACAATAGATTTTCTGTGGAGAGTAAGCTTGGTTGTAGGTTCTTGCTTTGCATCACTTTAAATATTTTGTGTCAGTCTCTTTTGGCCTGCAAAGTTTCTGTTGAGAAATCAACTGAAAGTCTCAGGAGAACTTTCTCATAGGTAACTAACTGCTTTTCTCTTGCTGCTTTTTAGATTCTCTCTTTGTCTTTAATGTTTTGCATTTTAATTATGATGTGTCTTGATGTGGTTCTCTTTGTGTCCATCTTGTTTGGGACTCTCTGTGCTTTCTGGACTGTGTGTCTATTTATTTCACAAAATTAGGGAAGTTTTCCATTATTTTTTTTTCCTAATAGGTTTTCAATTCCTTGGTTTCTCTTTTTTCTCAGGAAGCCCCATGATGTGAAGGTTAGTATGCTTGAAGTTGTCCCAGAGGCTTCTTAAACCATCCTCATTCTTTTTTGGATTCTTTTTTCTTTTTGGCTGAATGGGTGTTTTCTGCTTCCTTGCCTTTCAAATTGCTGATTTGATTCTCTGCTTCGTCTACTCTACTATTGATTCCCTGTAATGCAGTTTACATTTCAGTTATTGTATTCTTCATTTCTGACTGGTTTGTTTTTAGGTTTTCTATCTTCATTTTTTTGTTTCCTACTTCTTTGTTGAAGTTCTCACTAAATTCATCTGCTCTTCTTCTAAGTTCACTGAGCATCCTTAAAACCACTGTTTTGAACTCTACATCCAGTAGATTGATTTTTTCCATTTCACTTAATTCTTTTTCTAGACTTTGCTCTATTCTTCACATGGGACTTTCTTTGTCTCCTCATTTTGGCTGCCTCCCTATGTTTATTTCTATGCATCAGGTACATCTGCCATGCTTCCAGTCTTGGTAGAGTGGCCTATCTTGTAGGGCCCAGTGGCAAAGCCTCCTCAGTCACCTGAGCCAGGTGCTTCAGGTGTGCTCTTTGTGTGGGTTCTGTGCACTCTCCTGTTGTAGTGGAAGCTTCATTGCTGTTGGCTTGTTAGTGGAAAGGATTTACATCCAAGTAGATCAGCTGTGAGGACTGGCCAAGACTACAATGGAAGACCTGTTGTGCAGGGGCTGACTCCACTGAGGACTTGCTTCATCAGGGATCTTGTGCCTAATATGTTTGTCCCTGTGTGTGTTGCTCATGGAAGTGGTTGGGTGTTTCTCTGGCATTGTCTGAAGCTGTCCACTGAGTGTGCTGACTCTGGGACCTCCTGGAAGGTATGGGCCAAGATCAGCTGCCACCCAAACCTTGCCTATGGCCACCCAGCATGGGCTACACAATGATCTGTAGATGGCTGCTATTTGTGTTGGGCTTCAAGGTGCCTGGGGCAGGCTAAGCTGCAACCTGAGGTTGGATGCTGCTACTGCCAGGCATAAGGCCGATTAGTAAGAGGTACAGAGCATGCTGAGGCCAGATGCTGCTTGTTAGGGGCTTGTGAACCTTCGAGAGAACTTAGGAAAATACACAGCATGAGCCAAGACAGGCCATGCCTATGGAAAAGCCACTGGAAATGGCTTTAGTAGGCTGCAAATTGGGTAAGGCAGGGCTCTCAAGGAATCACCAGGGCAGGGTGAATGATGCTGGCCTGGATGATGGAGACCCAACCTGTGGGGAGGGATCATCAAAGAAACAATGGTCTCTACTAGCACTTCTTTCTAAGATAAAGCTGCCTCTCTAACCCTAGCTCCAAAGCCAGACAATTCAGCTTCTCTCCATATGTCCTTGGTGCTTTTCAGACTACTGCCCCAGTGCTGGAGTTGCAAATGAGTAAGACCAAGTAAATCCATTCATGGGCCCTTTAAGAGAAATGCCTGGGACTCCAGATGCCCTCTGTCTCACTTAGCCATGATCCCTACTGATATTACAGCCAAAAGATGTGTGGACTTCTCCTCCCAGCATTGGAACCTGGGGCTAGGAGGCCTGGTGTAGGGCTGGGACCTCTAGCTCCTCAGGGGAACATGAGCTATTCCTTTCAAATTTTAATGTGGGTGTGGACTAGTCCATTTCTCACATCTTTGCCCTTACAACCAGTCTTGATGTGGTTTCTTCTAGTATTTTCTTCATTATAGGACTTTGGTTCAGCTAGATTTCAGGTGGTTCTGAATGATGGTTGTTCTGTAGTTGTAATTTGATCTGTTTGTGGGAAGATGTGTGTACTGCATTTACCTATTCTGCCATCTTAACTAGTGCTGAATCATTTTTTTTATTGTTTCTTAAGTAATTTTAAAAAATTCAGCTCATGAAGTTAGATTATAATGTGCCTAGATGTGGTTTTCCTTATGTTTAACCTAGTTTGATTTTTAGATCTTCTTAAGTCTCTAAGCTAATGTTTTTCATCAAATTTAGCATAATTTCAGTCATTATTTCTTCTATGTTTCTCTCTTTTTTCCTCCTTATGACATATACATTTGCTGACTAATTTTGCCCACAGATTCTTATGTTTTCTCTAATTTTCCCCCCCTCCCTTTTCTTTGGATTGAATAATTTCTACCTATCTTCAAATTCACTTATTATAAAATCCTACCTTCTCATTTCTGTCATTGATCTAGGGTATTTTAGAACTATTTTTGATTTAGTAAAAATTAACACCTTTATGATTTTGAGTCTATAAATTTGTAAACATAATGCACTTCTCTATTAGTTTCCTTTTATATACTTCAAGTATATTTTACATAATATTCATAAAAGCTTTACACACCATTTCTTAAATGTATTGCTAAGTACCTTAAAGGTTTTTTCCCATGTTCTGCATAATTTGAGGGTTATTCTTTTTTCCTATTATATTTCATTATTGGTTATTTCTGCATGATAGAAATACTTCTGACCTTTGTAGGTGAATTTGTTATTCAATAGCCTTCCTACATTCTCTTAGTAGTTTTATTGGTTCTATGTAGATTTCTTGGATTTTTCCAATTAGACAATTATACCAATAAGAACAGTTTTTTTAAATCTCTTCACATATTTTCTTTCCTATTTCTTTTATTATCTTATTGCTTTCTCTAGCATATTCAGTACAATGCTTGTTAGAGTCATGGGTGTTCTTGTTCATGACTTTAGTGAGAATTCTGTAAAGTTTTAGTATTATGATTGTTAGATCATTTTTATTCTCCTAAGGAATTTTTTCCCCTAGTTTACTAAAATTTTTTATAAGTGGTGTATTAGTATTGAATTTTATTAATGTTTATTTTCTGTATACACTGTGATAATTTTACTGGGATATACTGTAATTTAGCCACAAAATGTTTAATCAGGGTAAACTTTATATATTTTAAAAACATACATTTTTTCTGAAACATAATTGATTCTCTATTATTTTTATGTTTATTGTAAAATAATATTTTATAATTTTCTTTTCTTAAATTGTCTTTGTAATTTTTACTAAAATCAAGATTATTTTAGCCTCGTGACATTATTTACAGAGTTTACTTTTTTGTCATTGAAATACTTTGTGTGAAATAGAAATTTTCTATTCTTTGAACATTTGGAAAAACTCACTTGAAAAGTGTCATTACATTGGTGTGTTTCTTATTTTTCCAGTGTGGAAGGTGTTTTTAACTATCAGATCTGTGGTTATTGCTCTATTCTATTTTTACTTTTTCTTGAGTTAAAATTTAATGTGTATACATATTCATTTTAAGACAATTTTTATTTGATCTAAATTTCAAGTATATTAGTACATAATTGCTTATATTTCCTATGGTATTTTCTTTTTATTTGTGGTTTGCATTTCTTTCTTTTTTAAAATCAGCCTTGGTAGAGCTTTGTGTATGATTAGATTTTCTTTGGAAAACACTTGATGTTAGTGTGACCCTTGCATTTTTGCTTTTCTTTTCATCTATTTTTGCTGTCATTAATTTTTATCTTGGCTTTCTTTAGTTAATCTTTATTCCACTTTTGTCTATTCTCTATTCTATCTTAAATTAAATGCTTAATGAATTTATTTTATGTTTCATTGATTAGTGCACATTACTTAATTCTATAAGTTTTGATGTGTAGCAGTTTTATTCTGATGAAGTTAAAATATTTGACTTTCATTTTCAATTTTTTAACATTTTATTTTTATTGTATTTTTTCTATTACCATTTAATCCCCTTATACACTAATTCCCAGCAGTCACCACACTGTCGTACATATCTGGAGCCCATTTTCCTTTTTGCTCAATACTTTCACCCCTTATTCTCCCCCAATCCTTAGCTATCATCCTGCTCTCCATCTATGAGTCTGTCTCTATTTTGTTAGTTCAGTTTGTTCATTAGATTCCACATATGAGTGAAATCATATGGTATGTGTCTTTCTCTGACTGGTTTATTTCACTTAGCTTACTATTCTCCAGGTCCATCCCTTCTGTCGCAAAGAGTAAAGTTTTCTTCCTTTTTACAGCTGAATAGTATTTCATTGTATATACGTCTGATAGTTGTTTTATCCAATCATCTACTGACGGACACTTGGACGGCTTCTGTATTTTGGTGATTGTAGGTCATGGTGCAATTAACACAGTGGTGCCTATGTTCTTTCAAATTAGTGTCTTTGGGTCCTTCAGATATATTCCCAGAGTGGGATCACTGGGTCAAAAAGCAGATCCATTTTTAATTTGGGGGGATATCTCCGTACTGGTTTCTGCAGTGGCTGCACCAATCTTCGTTCCCACTAATAGTGCAGAAGTGTTCCCCTTTCTCCACATCTTTGCCAGCATTTGTTGTTTGTTGATTTATTGATGATAGCCATTCTGACAGGTGTAAGATAGTATATCATTGCGGTTTTAATTTGCATTTCTGTGATGATTAATGATGTTGAGAATTTTTTCATATATTTATTGGCTACCTGTATGTTTTCTCTGGAGAAGTGTCTATTTAATTCCTTTGCTAATTTTTTAATAGGGTTGGGTTTTTTTTGGTGTTGAATTTTATAAGTTCTTCATAAATTTTGGATATTAGTCCCTTATCAGATATATCGGTGAACATGTTCTCCCATTCTGTGGGTAGTCTTTTCATTTTTGTTGATGTTTTCCTTTACTGTGAAAAAACTTCTTAGTTTTAGTAGTCCTTTTTGTTTATTTTTTCTTTTGTTTCCTTAGCCTGCGGAGATATATCTGATAAAATACGGCTACAAGCAATGATTGAGATTTTGCTGCTTATGTTTTCTTCTAGGATTTTTATGTTTTGGGGTATAACATCTAAATCTTTGATCAGTTTTGAATTTATTTCTGTGTGTGGTGTAAGAAGGTGGACTAGTTTCATTTTTCTGCATGTATCTGCCCAATTTTCTCAACACCATTTATTAAATAATCTACCTCTAGCCCATTGTATGTCCTTGCTTCCTGAGTCAAATATTAATTAATGATAAAGGTGTGGGTTTATTTCTGGACTCTCTAGTCTGTTCTATTGATCTATGTGTCTGTTTTTATGCCAGTACTATGGTGTATTTTTTTTTTTTTTTTGGCCTTACAGAATAGTTTGATATTAGGCAGCATGATTCTTCCAACTTTGTTCTTCTTTGTCAAGATTACTGTTGTTATGCAGGGCCTTTTGTAGTTTCATATAAATTTTTGAATTATTTGTTTTAGTTCTACGAAATGTCATTGGAATCTTGATAGGAATTATATTGAATCAATAGATGGCTTTGGGTAGTATGGACATTTAAAAATAATTATTTAGTTGTGTGCTTGTTTATTTGTTTATTTATTTTTAGAGAGAGAAGAAAGGAGAAAGAGAGGGAGAGAAACATCACTGCGTGGTTGCCTCTCACTCGCGCCCCCAACTGGGGACCCGATGTGCAACCTAGTCATGTGCCCTGACTGGAAATCGAACCAGCAACACTTGGTTCACAGGCTGACACTCAATCCACTGAGCCACAGCAGCCAGGGCCTAGTCGTCGGCAGCCGTCCGTCTCGAGAGACGATGGTGTAGCTTCTCAAGAGTCTATCTGCACCGCCGAGAATGGCTGTGCAGTCCGACTCGGGAGTGACATGGTATCTGTCTCCTCCCGTGTTGAATCGACATCTTGTGATGACGCTGAAGCTACAGAGCCTGGGCAGGGTAATATGGAGGGTCTGCTGTTGCCCATGCAGCAGACCCCCCCTCTCTTCGCAGCTGAAGGGTCCAAGGGAAAGACGGAGTCGATACAGCTTGGGTTCAGGTGCGCCGCAGGAGTTGCCGGTGTTGACTACAACGTCAAACCGCCTTAGGGACTCCGGCTCCGGATTTTCTGTCGGGGTTTACTCCCTTAGCCTTTCCCCTGAAGAGGTATGCCGCAAGGCAGCGGAGGTTTTTTGGAGTCAGAGTTTTCCTTCTCTGATGTACCCTGACTGGAAGATCGAACCAGCGACACTTAGCTCGCAGGCCGACGCTCAATCCACTGAGCTAAACCAGCCAGGGCCCAGCCAGGGCCTAGTATGGACATTTTAATATTCTAATTCTTCCTATCCATGAACACAGTATGTGCTTCCATATTTGGGTTTTCTTTAATTTCTTTCTTGAGTGTTATAATTTTTTGAGCATAGCTCTTTTACATCCTTAGTTAGGTTTATTTCTAGGTATTTTATTTTATTTTTGTAGCAATTGTGAATGGAATTATTTTCTTAATTTCCCTTTCTGTTAGTTCGTTATTGGCATATAAAAATGAAACTAATTTCTGGATATTAATTTTGTATCCTGCTATGTTGCTGAATTTATTTATCAGTTCTAGTAGTTTCTTGGTAGAATCTTTGAGGTTCTCTATGTACAGTATCGTGTCATCTGCAAATAATGACAGCTTTACTTCTTCCTTTCCAATTTGAATGCCTTTTATTTATTCTTGTCCAATTTCTGTGGCAAGGATATCCAGTACTATGTTGAATAGTAGAGGTGAAAGTGGACATCCCTGCATTGTTCCTGATTTTAAGGCAAATGCTTGTAGTTTTTGCCCATTGAGTATGATGCTGGAAGTGGGTTTGTCATATATGGTCTTTCTTATGTTTAGGTATGTTCCCTTTAATCCCAGTTGGCTGAGAGTTTTTAATCATTAATGGGTGCTGGATTTTATCAAAAACTTTTTCTGTATCTATTGATATGATCCTGTGGTTTTTATCCTTTGTTTTGTTTATGTGGTGAATCACATTTATTGATTTGTGAATGTTGTACCAACATTGCATTCCTAAAATAAACGCCACTTGATCATGGTGTATGATCATTTTAATACATTATTGTATTTGGTTTGCTAATATTTTGTTGAGGATTTTAGTGTCTATGTTTATCAGGGATATTGGCCTGTTATTGTCTTTTTTTGTAGTATCTTTATCTGGTTTTGGATTTAAGATAATGCTGGCCTCATAAAATAAGCTTGGAAGCCTTCCCTCTTCTTGAATTTTTTAAAAGTAGTTTGAGAAGCAGAGGTGTTAGTTCTTGGAATGTTTGCTAAAATTTACCTTTAGACCCATGCAGTTCAGGTCTTTTGTTTGTTGGGAGTTTTTTGATTACTGCTTCAATTTCACTAGGTGTAATCTGTCTATTCATATTCTCTGATGCTTCCTGATTTAGTTTTTGAAGATTGTATGTTTCTAGGAACTTATCCATTTCATCCAGATTGTCTAGTTTGTTGACATATAGTTGTTCATAATATTTTCTTACAATCCTTTGTATTTCTTTGATGGCAGTTTACATTTCTCATCTTTCATTTCTAATTTAATTTATTGGCATTCCCTTTTTTCTTGATGAGTCTGGTTATACGTTTGTCAATCCTTTTTATCTTTTCAGAGAACAAGCTCCTGGATTCATTCATTCTTTGTATCTTTTTTTAGACTGTATTTCACTTATTTCTGCTCTGATCTTCATTATTTCCTTCTTTCTACTCACTTTGGGCTTTGTTGTTGTTTTTTTTTTTTTTCAAGTTCTTTTAAATGTAAAGTTAGGTTGTTTATATGAGCTTTAAAAACAATAGACCTGTAATGCTATGAATTTCCTTCTTCAGATTGCTTTCCCAGTATCCCACAGGTTTTGGATTGTTGTGTCCTCATTTTCACTTGTTTCTAGGTATCTTTTGATTTCTTCCTCAATCTTGTTGACTTATTCATTGTTTAACAACATGTTATTTAGTTTCCATGTGTTTGTGTGTTTTTCAGTTCTTTTGATTGATTTCTAGTTTCATAACATTATGGTCAGAGAAGATGCCTGATGAGATTTCAAACTTCTTAAATTTATTGATTCTTGGTTTTTGTCCTAATATGTGATCTATTCTAAGAAACATTCCATGAGCACTTGAAAAGTATGTATATTCTGCTGCTTTGAGGTGAAATGCTCTGTAGAGATCAATTAAATCCATTTGCTCTAGTGTGTTGTTTAAGGCTGCTGGCTCTGTTGCTTTTCTGTCTGGAAGATCTATCAATTGAAATTAATGGGGTGTTAAAATCCCTGACTATGACTGCATTTCTGTTGCTCTCTTCCTTTATGTCCATCCAGGTTTGCTTCACATATTTAAGTGCTCCTATGTTGGGTGCATTCATGTTTACTAGGGTTATATCCTGTAGTTGGATTGTTCCCTTTATCATTATGTAGTGTACTTTTTTGTTTCTTACTATAGCTTCAGTTTTAAAGTCTATTTTGTCAGATTAAACTACTGCTATCTCAGCTTTTTTTTCCCCTTTGCATTTGCATGAAACATCTTTTTCCATCCCTTTACTTTTAATCTGTGTGTATCTTTCCATCTGAGATGGGTCTCTTGGAGGCAGCATACTTAGGGGTCTTATTTTCTTATCCATTTTGCTACTCTTTGTCTTTTGTTTGGAGCATTTAAGCCATTTATATTTAAAGCGCTTATTGATAGATACATATTTAGTGCCATTTTACTGTTAAACTGCTTTCCTAGTTTTTCCTTTTCTTTCCCTTTCTCTTCTTCTTAAAGCAAGCTTGTTTACATTTGTTGAAGTGCTTATTTGGTGTTAATAAACTCCTTTAGTTTTTTCTTGTATGGGAAACTCCTTATTTCTCCTTCAATTTTAAATGATAACCTTGTTGAATAAAATAGCTTTGGTTGGAGGTCCTTGCTTTTTATCACCTTAAATATTTCACACCACTCCCTTCTGGCCTAAAATGTTTCTGTTGAGAAATCAGATTACAGTCTAATTGGTGATCCCTTGTATGTAACTAAGTGCTTTTCTCTTGCAGGTGTTAGGATTCTCTCCTTTTCTTTAAGCCTTACCGTTTTCATTATGATGTGTCAGTGTAGGCTTCTTTGAGTCCACCTTGTTGGGACTCTTTGAGTGTCCTGGACTTGTGTCTTTTTTTTCACAGATTAGGGAAGTTTTCAGCCATTATTTCATCAAATGAGTTCTCAATCCCTTGCTTGCTCTATTCTTGTTCTGGTATTCTCATGATGCAGATGTTGTTATGCTTCCTGTTGACCAAAACTGTTTCTGAAGCTCTCCTCATTTAACATTTTTTTCCCTTTTTTTCTGATTAGTCTGGACATTATTTTCTTCTTCATCTAACCTACTTTTTATTCCTTTCAGTGTATTATTATGTCAGATACTGCATTCTTTATTTCTTTTTTTTTTTTTTTTGAGATTTTTAAATGGGATTTTATTGAATCTATATATCAATTTGGGGAGAACTGACATAAGAACAATATTGAGTCCAATGCATTAGCACAATATATCAATATAGCTTATTCATTTAGATTTCTTTTAATGTCTCTAAGTAACATTTTTTTTTTTTTTTGGTTTTTCAATTACAGTTGTCCCCGTTTCTCACAATTTCTCTCCCCCACCCAACCCACCCCCTCTCCTGCAATCATATCCCTCCCCGTTGTCCATGTCCATGAGTCATTTATATGGGTTCTTTGACTAAACCCTTCCCTTACTTATCCCCCTTCTCTACCTCTCCCCTCCCCCCTATTGACTGCTATTCTGCTCTTTGTTCTATTTAGTTCCTTTGTTTGTGTTGTTCTTTAGTTTCCTGTATTAGGTGATATCATATGGTATTTTTCATTTTTTGCCTGGCTTATTTCACTAAGCATAATTCTCTCTAGTTCCATCCATGTTGTTGCAAATGGCAGGAGTTCCTTCTTTCTTTCTGCTACATAGTATTCCATTGTATAAATGTACCACAGTTTTTGATCCACTCATCTACAGATGGGCACTTAGGTTGTTTCCAGCACTTAGCTATTGAAGATAGGGGTGCATAAGTTCTTTTGAATTGGTGTTTCAAGATTCTTCGGGTATAATCCTAGTAGAGGAGTCGCTGGTTCAAAAGGCAGTTCCATTTTTAATCTTTTGAGGTAATTCCAAACTGTTCTCCATAGTGGCTGCACCAGTCTGCATTCCCACCAACAGTGCAGTAGGGTTCCCTTTTCTCCACATCCTCGCCAGCACTTGTTGTTTGTTGGTTTGTTGATTTGTTGATGATGGCCATTCTGACTGGTGTAAAATGGTATCTCATTGTGTTTTTTATTTGCATCTCCCTGATGGCTAATGATGTTGAACATTTTTTCATGTGTCTATGGACCTTCTATATGTCCTCTTCGGAGAAATGTTTGTTCAGGTCCTTTGCCCATTTTTTAATTGGGTTGTTTGTTTTCTTGATGTTGAGTCATATCAGCTCTATATATTTTGGAAATCAGTCCCCTGTCTGTGATGTCATTGGCAAATATGGTTTCCCATATGGTTGGTTTCCTTTTCATCTTGCTGATGTTTTCTTTTGCTGAGCAGAAACTCTTCAGTTTGATGTAATCCCATTTACTTATTTTTTCCTTTATTTCTCTTGCTTTAGGAGATGTATCTGTGAAGAAATTGTTACATGAGATATCTGATATTTTCTTGCCTATGTTTTCCTCTAGGACTTTTATGGTGTCACGGCTTACATTTAAGTCTTTGATCCATCTTGAGTTTATTCTCGTGTGTGGTGTAAGTTGGTGGTCTAGTTTCATTTTTTTGCATGTCCCTGTCCAGTTTTCCCAGCACCATTTGTTAAAGAGGCTCTTCTCACTCCATTTTATGTTCCTTCCTCCTTTATCAAATATTAGTTGACCATAGAGGCCTGGGTTTATTTGTGGACTCTCTATTCTGTTCCACTGATCTATATGTCTGTTCTTATGCCAGTACCAGACTGTTTTGATTACAGTGGCTTTGTAGTATTGTTTGATATCTGGGGTTGTGATTCCTCCTGCTGTGTTCTTCTGTCTCAAGATTGCTTTTGCTATTCGGGGTTTTTTTGATACCATATGAATTTATGGAGTATTTGTTCTAGGTCTGTGAAATATGTCATTGGTATTTTAATAGGGATTGCATTGAATCTGTAAATTGCTTTGGGTAGTATGGCCATTTTGAGGATGTTGATTCTTCCCATCTAAGAACATGGTATTTTCTTCCATTTATTTGTATCTTCCTTAATTTCTTTCTTCAATGTTATGTCATTTTCAGAGTACAGGTCTTTTAACTCTTTGGTTAAGTTTATTCCTAGGTACTTTATTTTTCTTGTTGCTATAGTAAATGGTATTTTCTTTTTTGTCTCTGTCTCTGCTATTTTATTGCTGGTGTACAGAAATGCCTTAGATTTTTGTATATTTATTTTGTACCCCGCTATTTTGCCAAATTCACTTATTATATCGAGTAGTCAGTCTTTTAGTGGAGTTTATAGGATTTTCTAGGTATACTATCATGTCATCTGCATATAATGAAAGTTTTCCTTCCTCTTCCCCAATTTGGATGCCTTTTATTTCTTTTTCTTGTCTGATTGCTGTGGCTAGGACTTCCAACACTATGTTGAAAAGGAGTGGAGAGAGTGGACAACATTGTCTAGTTCCTGAGTTCAGGGGGAATGCTTTCAGTTTTTGTCCATTGAGTATGATGTTGGCCTCAGGCTTCTCATATATAGCCTTAATTATGTTAAGGTATGCTCCCTCTATTCCCATTTTGCTGAGTGTTTTCATCATAAATGGGTGTTGTACTTTATCAAATGCTTTTTCTGCATCTATTGATATGATCATGTGATTTTTGTCTTTCATTCTGTTTAGATGATGTATTATATTTATTGATTTGCAAATATTAAACCATCCTTGCATCCCTGGAATGAAGCCCACTTGATCATGATGTATGATCTTTTTGATGTATCGCTGGATCCTGTTTGCCAATATTTTATTGAGGATTTTAGCATCGATGTTCATCGGTGATATTGGCCTGTAGTTTTCTTTCTTTGTTGTGTCTTGACCTGGTTTGGGGATTAGAATAATACTGGCTTCATAGAAAGAGTTTGGAATTTTCCCCTCTTCTTGGATTTTTTGGAACAGTTTGAGGAGGATAGGAGTTAGTTCTTCCCTGAATGTTTTGTAGAATTCACCTGTGAAGCCATCCGGTCCAGGGCTTTTGTGTGCCGGGAGATTTTGGATTACTGTTTCAATTACCTTTTTTGTTATTGGTCTGTTGAGACTTTCCACTTCTTGATTCAGTTTTGGAAGGTTGTATGTTTCTAGAAATTTGTCCATTTGTTCTAGATTGTCAAATTTCTTGTCATACAGTTGTCTATAGTAATTTCTAACTATCATTTGTATTTCTGAGGTATCAGTCGTGATTTCTCCTCTTTCATTTCTGATTTTGTTTATTTGTGTCTTCTCTCTTTTTTTCTTGATTAGACTGGCTAGAGGCTTGTCGATTTTGTTTATTTTTTCGAAGAACCAGCTCCTAGTTTTGTTGATCTTTTGGATTGTTTCTTTAGTCTCTATGTCATTTAGTTCTGCTCTGATCTTGATGATTTCCTTCCTTCTTATTGCCCTAGGCTTTGTTTGTTGTTGTTGTTCTATTTCTTGTAGCTTTATGGTTAGGTTTTTTATTTGAGATTCTTCTTTTCAGATATGCCTGTATTGCTATGAACTTCCCTCTCAGGACTGCTTTTGCTGTGTCCCACAGGTTTTGGGCTGTTGTGTGCTCATTATCATTAGTTTCTAGAAATTTCTTGATTTCTTTTTTGATGTCATTGTTAACCAATTCATTATTTAATAGCATGTTATTCAATCTCCATGAGTTTGGGTGTCTTTGATTTTTTCTCTGAGGTTGATTTCTAGTTTCAAGGCATTGTGATCTGAAAAGATGCTTGATATGATTTCAATTTTCTTGAATTTGTTCAGGCTTGTTTTGTGACCTACCATGTGGTCTATCTTTGAAAATGTCCCATGTGCACTTGAAAAGAATGTATATTTTGTTTCTTTGGGGTGAAAAGTTCTATATATATCAGTTAGATCCATGTGGTTTAGTGTGTTGTTCAATGCCTGTATATCCTTGGTGTTTCTTTGCTTTGATGATCTGTCTATTGTTGATAATGGAGTGTTGAAGTCCCCTATTATGAGTGTGTTGTTGTTGATATCCTTTTTGTGGTCTTCTAGTATTTTCTTTATGTATTTGGGTGCTCCTATATTGGGTGCATATATGTTTATCAAAGTCATATCTTCTTGATGGATTGTTCCTTTAAGTATTGTGAAATGTGCTTCTTTGTCTCTTTTTATTGCCCTTGCTTTGAAATCCATTTTGTCTGATATGAGAACTGCTACCCCGGCTTTTTTTTCCGGTCCGTTTGCTTGGAATATTTTTTTATATCCCTTTACTTTCAGTCTGTGTAAATCTTTTGTTTTCAGGTGTGTTTCTTGTAGACAGCAAATATGTGGGTCCTGTTTTCTTATCCATTCCATTACCCTATGTCTTTTAATTGGAGCATTTAATCCATTTACATTTAAGGTTATTATTGACGTGTATTTATTCATTGCCCTTTGTACCTCTGTTCCTTTCCTCTCTTGTTCTTTTCCTCTTTTTTCTTAGAACACTCCCTTTAGCATCTCTTGCAACGCTGGTTTGGTGGAGATGTATTCTTTCAGTCTTCCTTTGTCTGAGAAACTTCTTATTTCACCTTCTATTTTGAATGAGAGCCTTGCTGGGTACAGTATTCTTGGTTGTAGGCCTTTGTTTTTCATTGCTTGAAATATTTTTGACCATTCCCTTCTGGCTTGTAATGTTTCTGTTGAGAAATCAGTTGATAGCCTTATCAGAGCTCCCTTGTATGTTATTTGCTGTTTTTCTCTTGCTGCTTTTAGGATTCTCTCTTTGTCTTGGAATGTTGCCATTTTAATTATGATGTGCCTTGGAGTGGGTTTTTGGTGGTTCCTCTTGATTGGAACTCTCAGTGCTTCTTGGACTTGCATAGCTTTTTCTCTCATCAGGTTCGGAAAATTTTCTATCACTATTTTTCCTATCAGTTTTTCAATTCCATGGTCCTTTTCTTCTCCCTCTCGTATTCCGATGATCCTGATATTATTTCTTATCATGCTATCCTGTAATTCCCTTACATCTTGTTCATATTTTTTCCATCGTTTTTCATTTTGCTGTATTGTCTGGGAGTTTTTCTCTACATTATCTTCTAACTCACTAATCCGATCCTCTGCTTCATTTAGTCGGCTTTTGACTGATTCTACTGTGTTTTTCAGTTCAGAGATTGCATTCTTAAGTTCTTCCTGGTTCTTGTTAACAGTTTCGATGTCTTTTTTTATGCTGGTGTAGTTCTCTGCAAGTTCCCTGTAATTTTCTTGGAGCTGCTGGTAACTTCCTTGGAGGTTGTCATAGTTGATTTTAAGGATGTCGAGTATATTGAGCTTCTTTACCACCATTGTTTTGAATTCCATGTCTGACATTTGGGCTATGTCTATTTCATCTATCTCTCTTTCTGAGGATTCCTCTTATCTCTTCATTGAGGGGTTATTTTTGCATCTTACCATGTTGGATTCTTTTTATTTGTTTTTATTTATTTATTTATTTGTTTTGGGTGGGGTAGTCTGCTTTGACTTCCCTCCTTTGTGGTATGAGATTCTTTATCGGAGATCTAGGGTTTTCAGTGGTGCAGTCTATTTGATATCCTCTACCTGATGTTCTTGAGTTACCCTTTATGTCGTCTGTTTATGCTATTTGGTTATATTTCAGATGTTCTTTGGTAGGATCTTCCTTCTGGCTAGTTGGTTGAGAGTCACTCTATCCGCTTTGTCTTGAGTTCTTTTGTGGATATGCTGTTAAAAACATAAACACACAGCCCAGGCAGGAGACCCACACCCTCAAAAAGTATCCCCCACTCTCTATCCCGCTATCATCAGCCAAGGAGCCCGTATTAATATAAATGTAAAGAAATTAGAGCTTTTATACTATAAGAAGAATAGGTAAGAGTTGTTTGGGGGGAGGAAAAATATAATTTTTGATAGAGGGGGTGATAGATTAATAATAGTTGAGACTGTGTAAGCCAGTAGGTAATATTTACATTGTACATTAATAAAAATAGAAGGATGGAAAGATGCATAATATAGTAAGAAAGTGGGGTTGTATTGTATTGGGTTTATATAGTAATTATATTCTATTATTTAGAGTGATGGGGGCTAAACTAGACACACAAATGAATAAACAATGATTAAAGAGAAAGAATGAGAAGGAGAGGTTATATGCAACACGTTAGAGATAAAGTTTGTTGTTCTTTTTGGAAGGGGAGTAAACCCCCCCCAAAAAAAACCCAAGAAAAGAGAAGAAAGAAAGAAAGAAAGAAAAGAAAGAATAAAGAAGAAAGAAAGAAAGAAAGAAGAAAGAGAGAAAAAAATTTAAAAAAAAAAAGCGATGTTTTTACTCCGTTTTAGCCTTGGTGTGTTACCTTCTTTTTCTGCGTCCGCAGCTGGTCTAGTGTGGCGGTTCAGAGGTTCTTCTTTCTTGCAGCACTGGTGTGCGCCCACGGTTGCCGGCACAGAGCGCTCCCTTGCTGCCCGCTGGAGCCAGTTGAGGTGTCCTAGCGCGCGAGCCCCTGCACGCGCGGGCGGCCCGAGAGCTTGCCCCGCGATGGGCGCCTATTGTTGCCGGGCCGAGGTGTTTCTGTGTTTGCGCTGAGGTGTCCCTGCACGCGTCCCTGCACGCGCGGGCAGCCCGAGAGCTTGCCCCGCGATTGGCGCCTATTGTCCCCGGGCTGAGGTGTTTTCGCTCTCGCATGCCCGTGCCCTTAGTCCCAGTGAGCTGAGATCTGGGAGTTGGTCTCTCGCCTCTTAGGGCGGGGCCGCAGACACTTGTGCTCAGTGGAAGTGAGCGTCTTTGAGTCGCTGCTGCCCGCTGTTCCCGTGCTGCAGCCGCCTGCCTTCCCTCACCCGTCTGGGCGGGCACGAACAGAGCCTGCGCTAGTGGTCTGCTTTCCGGCCTGGGGCTCGGTGCCCATGGGAGCTGGCTAGGGGTGTCTGCGCACAGTCCTCTGCATGTTCAGTGGGCCCCTCCTGTGCCCATTGGGGCACTGATCTTATGTCCGTTGGGGAGTGTCCGAGGGACGCCTGGACTCACGGCCCTGCGCACCTGGGCCAGTGAGTGAGAGCACTTCCCTATGCGCGCCCCCGTGACCCAAGGGTAGGGTTGGGGAGTGGATGAGCGCGTCTCTGCGCCTGCACTCCTCAAGAATGGCCTACCACCCCCAAACTTTCCTCCCCTCTCCACCGTCCACTAGAGAAAAATATAAAGGAGAATTATGTTCTCACTTGCCTGGCAGCACGCTGTCTCCTGTCCTTCAGCGCCAATGCCACTTGGTCAAGTCCTGTCTCTGCCAGTGGGCAGAGATCCGCTCTCCTCCTGACTCCTCTCCGAGGCAGCCTGTGGTCGCCAAAAAGCCTTTGTGTCCTTCCTGCCACAGCTCGGGCAGACGCCCCAGTCAGGAATCCCGTTTCATCCCCTTTTCCTCCACTATCCTCACTAAACAGGTTGTTCCCAGATGTATTTTCTCTAATCCAGCAGTGCCTTGGCTCGACTCCTGCCAGTGTCCAGCTGCTCACTGAGATGTTCTGTCTGCAATTAGCCCAAACTGCAGACGGGTCTCGGGAGCCTGAAACCGCAGCCTCTCCTCACTCCTCCGCCATCTTCCAGTCAACTCTAAGTAACATATTTTTATTTGTTGTTTTTTCTATTACAGTTGTCCCCCTTTTCCCCCCATTGCTCCCACCCCACCATGCTCAATCCTTTTACCACAGTCAATCCCCATCCCATTACCCTATTGACAATATCCATATGTCATTTATACTAGTTCCTTGACTAGACCCATCTCCTTCTTTCCCCCCTTCTCCCCTCCCCTCTCTCCCCTGGTCATTGTCACTCTGCTCCTTGTTTACTTGCCTCTGGTTCTATTTTGCTCATTTGTTTGTGTTGTTCTTCAGTGTCCTGTATTAGGTGATATCATATGGTATTTTTCTTTTGCTACCTGGCTTATTTCGCTAAGCATAATACACTCCAGTTCCATCTATGTTGTTCCAAAAGGTAGAGGTTCCTTCTTTCTTTCTGCTGCATAGCTTTCCATTGTGTAAATGTACCATGGTTTTTGATCCACTCATCTACAGATGGGCACTTAGGCTGTTTCCAGCACTTGGCTATTGTAAATAATTCTGCTATGACCATAGGGGTGCATAGGTTCTTTTAAACTGCTGTTTCAGGATTCTTCAGGTATAATCCTAGCAGTGGAATTGCTGGTTGAAAAGGCCGTTTCATTTTTAATTATTTGAGGAAATTCCATACTGTTTCCTTCTGTATGTCCTCTATGGATGGGTGTTTGTTCAGGTCCTTTGCCCATTTTCTTTTATTGGATTGTCAGTTTTCTTGGTGTTGAGTCTTATCAGTACTTTATATGTTTTGGAGATCAATCTGTTGTCTGAGGTATCATTGGCAAATATGTTTTCCCATATGGTTGGTTCCCTTTTCATCTTGCTGATATTTTCTTTTGCTGAGCAGAAACTCTTTAGGTTAATGTAGTCCCATTTGTTTATTCTTTCCTTTATTTTCTTTGCCCCAGGACATATATTTGCAAAAATATTGCTATGTGGGATATCTGAAATTTTCTGCCTATGTTTTCCTCTAGGACTTTTATGGTGTCATGGCTTACATTTAAGTCTTTGATCCATCTTGAGTTTATTCTGGTGTGTGGTGTAAGTTGGTGGTCTAGTTGTAGTTTTTTGCAAGTCCCTGTCCAGTTCTCCCAGAACCATTTGTTGAAGAGGCTATTTTCGCTCCATTTTATGTTCCTTCCCCCTTTGTCAAATATTAGTTATCCATATAGACCTGGGCTTATTTCTTGACTCTCTATTCTGTTTCACTTATCTATATGTCTGTTTTTATTCCAGCACCAGACTGCTTTGATTACAGTGGATTATGGCATAGTTTGATAACAGGTATTGTGATTTATAACAGGTATTGTGATTCCTCCTACTGTGCTTTTCCTCAAGATTGTTGAGGTTATTTGGGGTCTTTTTTGGTTCTATATAAATTTTTGAATTATTTGTTCTGGTCTGTGAAATGTGTCATTGGTATTTTAATAAGGATTGTGATAAATCTGTAAATTGCTTTGGGTAGTATGGATATTTTAATGATGTTATTCTTCCCATCCATGAATATGGTATATGCTTCCATTTATTTGTATCTTCCTTAATTTCTTTCTTCAATTCAATGTTCTGTTGTTTTCCAAGTACAGGTCTTTTACCTCCTTGGTCTAGTTTATTCCTAAGTGTTTTATTTTTCTTGTTGCTATAGTAAATGGGATTCTTTTTTGTTTGTTTCTATCTCTGACATTTCATTGTTGGTGTACAAAAAAGCCTTCAATTTCTGTATATTAACTTTGTACCCTGCTATTTTGCCAAATTCAATTATTGTGTAGAGTAGTTTTTTTGTGGAGTCTATATGGTTTTCTATGTACACTAGCATGTCATCTGCAGATAATGATAGTTTTACTTCTTCTTTTCAACTTGGATGCCTTTTTTTTTTCCTTGTTAGATTCCTGTGGCTAGAACTTCTAAAACTATGTTGAAGAGAAGTGGAGAGAGTTGAAATCCTTGTCTTGTCCCTGATCTTAGAGGGAATGCTTTCAGTTTTTGCGCATTGAGTATAATGTTGGCTTCAGGTTTCTTGTACATGGCCTTTATTATATTGAGGTATCCTCTCTCTATTCATACTTTGCTGAGTGTTTTCATTATGAATCGGTGTTGTACTTTATGAAATTCTTTTTCTGCACCTATTGATATGATCATGTGGTTTTTGTCTTTCATTTTATTTATGTGGTGTATTAAATTTATTGATTTGTGAATATTAAACCAACCTTGCATCCTTGGGATGAATGCCACTTGATCATGTTGTATGATATTTTTATAGCGTTGCTGGATCTGGTTTGTCAGTATTTTGTTGAGGATATTAGCTTCTATGTTCATCATCAATATTGGCCTGTAGCTTTTTTTATTGTTGTGTCTTGATCTGGTTTTAAAATTAGGGTAATACTGGTCTCATAGAAGGAGTTTGGGAGACTTCCCTATTCTTGAAATTTTTGGAATAACTTGAGAAGGATAGGAATTAGCTCTTCCCCAAATGTTTTGTAAAATTTGCCTGTGAAGCCATCTGGTTTAGGGCTTTTGTGTGGTTGGAGTTTTTTTTATTACTGCTTCAATTTCACTAGCTGTTATTTGTTTGGTCAGGCTTTCTGCTTCTTCTTGATTTAGTTTTGGAAGATTATATGTTTCCAGAAATTTGTCCATTTCATCTTGGTTAAAAATTTTCTTGTCATATAGTTGTTCATAGTACTTTCTTACAACCCTTTGTATTCCTGTGATATTGGTTGTGATTTCTCCTACTTTATTTCTGATTTTGTTTATTTGAGTTCTCTCTCTATTTTTCTTTCTTTTTTAAAAAGTATATTTTATTGATTATGTTATTACAGTAGTTGCAATTTTTCCCCCTTTGCTCCCCCGTGCCCAGTACTCCCTTCGCTCCAGCAATCACACCCCCCTTAGTTTATGTCCATGGGTTGTGCATATAAGTTCTTTGGCTTCACCCTTTCCTATATTATTCTTAACTTATCCTTGTCTATTTTGTACCAACAAATTATCCTTAAGTCCTGCACCATTTTCCCGTTTCTCACCCTTTCTGGTCCCAGCTGATAACCCTCCAAATGATCCCGATGCTTATGATTTTGTTCCTATTCTGGTTTACTTAGTTGGATTTTGTTTTTATTTTTTAGATTCAGTTGTTGTTATTTGTGCGTTTGTTGTTACTTTAGTGTTCGTAGTTTTGATCTATGTCTTAAGTTCCTTTGATATTTCATATAATAATGGCTTGGTGATGATGTACTCTCTTAGTTTTACCTTGTCTGGGAAGCACTTCATTTGCCCTTCCATTCTAAATGATAGCTTTGCTGGATAGAGTATTCTTGGTTGTAGGTCCTTGCTTTTCATCACATTGAGTACTGTTTACCAGCCCATTCTTGCCTGCAAAGCATCTTTTGAGAAACCAACTGATAGTCTTATGGGAACCCCTTTCTAGACAATGCACAATTTCTCTCTTGCTGCTTTTAGGATTCTCTCTTTATCTTTCACCTTTGGCATTTTAACCATGATGTGTCTTGGTGTGGTCCCCTCTGGGTCCAGCTTGCCTTGGACTCTCCATGCTTCCTGGACTTATATGTCTATTTCCTTCACAAAATTTGGGAAGTTTTCCTCCATTGTTTTTTCACATAAGTTTTCAATTTCTTGCTTTTCCTCTTCTCCTTCTGGCACCCCCATGATTTGGATGTTGGTATGTTGAAAGTTGTCCCGGAGGTTCCCAAGCCTCTCCTCATTTTTTTCAATTCTTGTTTCCTCATTCTGTACTGGTTGACTGTTTTTTTCTTCTTTATGTTCCAAATCATTGATTTGAACCCTTGTTTTCTTCCCTTCACCATTGGTTTTGTGTGGATTTTTCTTCATTTCACTTAGCATAGCCTTTACTTCTTCTATTATGCATTTGCCATACTCAAGCATATCTGTCAAGCCTGAGAGCATCTTTATCACCAGTGTTTGGAATTCTGTATCTGTTGGGTTAGCTATCTCCTCATCTGTTAGGTTGGCTATCTCCTCGTCACTTAGTTCTCCCAGTGGAATCCTGATCCGTTCCCTTCTTTTGGCCCATACTTCTCTGTCTCCTCATTCTGAGGCTCCTGTGTTTGTTTGCCTGTGTCTTAGGTGGAGCTGTTGCTCCTGTTACGTTGTAAGGGTCAGAGCCTTAGGTATTCGTCAGTATAGGGGGACCTATTTCACCACGTTGTGATACTGTATGTCAGGGAAGGGTCTGAGAGGGAGCAATGCCACTTGCCCAGCACTTGGCACTTTTCCAGACACTTCTCCCACTTCTGAATGGGACTGGTGCCTCTCTAGTTGTTGCCCTGGATGTCGTTACCAGCATGGATGGGTCTGTAGACACTCTAGAACCATGGGGGCCCTTTAAAAAAGTGGACTCTGCTGAGAGATTGGCAATTTCTGTCTCTGCCCCAACACCCACTGGTTTGCATGGTCAGAAGCAATAAGGCTTGATTTTCCCTGGTGCTGGGACTGTGAGTTAGGTGGTCTGGTGAGGAGCTTGGAATGCTCCTTAGGTGTCCCTCTTCACTTATTTTTAAAAATTTTTAGGTGTATTTTATTGATTATATTGCTACAATAGTTCCAATTTTTTCCCCTTTGCTCCCCTCCGCTCAGCACCCCCCTCCCCCAGATATCCTCCCCAAGTCCATGCCCATGGGTAGTACATACAAGCTCTCCTGCTTTACCCTTTCATATATTCTTCCTCTTCTTTTCTTTAAATAAATAAATATTTTAACAATAAAAAATAACAATCCCTCCCTCTCAGGCTTTAGACCCTTTATAATCTTATAAAGGACAATGGGCAAAGGTCTCGAGCTCCTCTAGCTGCTTCAAGCCAGACATGGTCATTGTTCTACCTACCCTTGGGTCCAGAAATCCCTGATAAGAGTGGGGATGTGGAGGGGAGGGTTGTGGGGTGGTCTGTGTGCTTCACTTTAAAACTGGTTTCTCTTTTCTATCCTAATGGCTTGGACAGAAAAGGCCCAGAGGTCTGAGAGGGGGAAAACCTAAACTATTTACCTCAGCCCAAACTAAGTATAATGGGCAAAAGGGTTTTGGACAGGTGAGATGTACCTGGCACACCTTCCTCCAAAGAAGCCCTTATTTTCCCTAATGTGGGACATTAAAAAATTAATACCTGCCTTTTGTCATCTAGTGGTTATGGATTGAATGATGCCTTTTAACCCTGTTGCCAAACCTGTTGCCCCTAGAATACAACAAGGATGCCAGCCTGTTAAATCAAGCATGCCATTGTCCTGGGACAGCCAACTGACCTGGAGTCTGCACAATCCTCTTCACTTTTTAAAGCATTTAACTGCGTTTTCTGCTGCCCTGCCATTGCCACGGCTGCTGCCACCACCACACTGCATTCTCTCTGTCCCAGCTCCGCTCTTCCTACTTGTCTGGATGAGTATTTCTTCTTTATATCTTTGTTTGTTGAGCTCTCATGCAGTTTGATTTTCTGGAACTTCTGGTTGTTTCTAGTTTTGAGGAAGTTGTATTCATTCTTACTTGTAGAGGTAGATGCACCGTGTCTGTCTATGCCTCCATCTTGGCTGGAAGCCTGGTTTAGAGGGGAACATCTTCCTAATTGCTCACTGCTTCTCCATGCCATATGTCCCTTTCCAGGCTGTATTTTATCATCACAAACACCAATCCTGGCTGATGTTGCACCACAGAAACTGCCACCCCTCAGGGTTCTCTCTCCAGCATCTTTTGTATTAGAGGGGTTGTGGGATGGAGGTGGCAGCAACATGGGACAAGTCTTAAACATGGAACTTGTCTCCTGTGATGGCTTTTGGATGTGTCCACTTGCCTATAAGCTAAAGTTATTCAAACATTGATATAAGATGCTGCTATGGAGGTATTTTGTAGATGTGACTCAAGTTCATAGAAAATGGACTTCAAGTGAAGATTGTTAGACTAGATAATCTAGACTGGCCTGATGCAGTCAGCTGAAAGACTTAAGAAAAGAGCCAATGTTTTCTTGAAGAAGATGAAACTCCATGTGTGGACATTCATGGAGCCCAGACTTCAGCTGCCCCGAGGAGGTCACACTTGCCAGGCCAGCCCCACAATTGTGGACTCCAATTCCTTTCCACTTTGTATCATCTCCTACAGTTCTGCTTCTCCACTTGAACTCTGCCTAACACACCAACACTTCTTCATTTTCTTCCTTATATCATGCATAGAATTCTTGACTGAACAGCTGAAGAAAATCTAACTGTGAAAGGAGAAGTATGAATCCTCATAAATTTACATAGTCCGAGAGGAACTTATCTTCCTCTCATGTCCCCATTATTTTCCCTTATCTTCAATAGTATCTTTTTCTTCAAATACCACAATTTGTATCTCTACTCACTTTTGAAAAAAAGCAAACACTAACACACATTTCTAAATACAAACTAATTCTCTGAGACAGTACCAGCTAAACTCAGAAAAGATAAATATTCCAATTGCCTCATTGTTACAGGGAAGAATGGGATTCAGTCACTTGCAACCACACACAACCATAAAATAAAAGTTGATGGGAAAGAAAAAAATGTTTTTATTAACAGGGGGACCAGTTTGGGGGAGCTGGGGTCTCCCCTGCTCCAAGCCATTCCCTTGTGTAAAACACAGAAATCCTCTTATTCCCTGAAAGACTGAAATCCAGATCCATGCGCAGAAACCCCCCTCCATTCTTATCTGGCCTTTTGGAGTCCAAGGCTGCTACACAGATAGGTCTCCATCTCTCCAGCTCTGGGCTCTCTCTCTCTTGTTCTTTGGAGCACCCACTTGTGAGGCCAGTGTCTCCATTGTCTTGCCACAGATTCCTCCCTCTCCTTGGGCTCAGGCACACTGCCAGACCACTGCAGCTGGTTATGTAATGGGGTTAGTCCACTGGGTGCCTGGTGTCCAGGACTGCTTGCTCCCTTGGCACTGTTGAACTTTCCTGGCTCACATGTCTGTGTGTTGCTCTCAGGATGAAAGGATGGAAGAATTCTAGGACCTGTGCCATGTGTCATAGGTCCACAGTGTCCCACCTGAGCTTGTCACTGGTGAGGTGTGTGTCCCACACAAGCCTGCTCCAGACCATGGGAACAAGACAAGGCAAGATCCCATGCAGCACTCAACATCTGCTGGGTCCCATGAATGCTCCATGCCCCATACCAATCAGGAAAGAGGAAGAGAGCACAATCTTCTCTGCTCCTACCATTTTAAATCTTTCTCCCCAAATCCTACATACTTGGGAATGTCCAAATGTCCAGCCAATTCTGGGCCAACATCCACCATGTCCATCAACGTTCACAGTGTCTTTGCCCCTCTTCCATTCACCATCATCTGGAAGGGGTAGGATGGTTTTACGTGTATTGTGACCCTTCCAGCCCCCATAGCCCATGCAGGCTCTGTGCAAGCAGTGTCACAAGCTGTATTAGTTGTTTACTGTTGTCTTAGGGGTATGGAACCATGCCCCAGATCTGGTTTTGATCCTTATCTGCCCTCAGCACTTCACAACTGCTCTCAAGGGTCCCTCCCTTCTTCATGAAGTCAGGCTCTATTGTCAGCTGATGTTTCAATCTGATACCTTGGAGTTTCCTCCAACCCCTCCCTTCTTTGGGGAGGTGCAGCTTCTCATGCTGTTTTGGGGTTTCTCATCACACTCCAGTTATCTGGCCAGACCTCCCTGTTACATCATGATTCACAGGGTCATCCCAGATCACAGAGGAATAGGTATTAATATACATTTTTTAATCCTCATCCAAAGATATGTTTATATATTTTAGAGAGAGAGGAAGGGAGAGAGAAAGAAAGAAACATTGACATGAAAGGGAAACAGCAATCAATTGCCTCCTGTACATACTCTCACCAATGATCAAACCTTCAACCTTTTGGTCTATAGGACAATGTTATAATCAATTGAGCTACCCAGCTAGGGCTTTATATACATTTTTTAAATGTTTTTTATTGATTATATTGTTACAACAGTTCCAATTTTCTCCCCCTTGCTCCCCTCCACCCAGCACCCCCCTCCCCCAGCAATCCCCCCCAAGTCCATACCCCTGGTTCGTAAAAATTAACTATCCCCCCCCTCTCAAATATTAGGACCCTTTGTAATCTTGTAAAGGACAATGGGCAAAGGTCTCAAGCTCTTCTAGCTGCTTCAAGCTGGACATGGTCGTCGTCCTACCTACCCTTGGGTCCAGAAAACCCTAATAAGAGTGGGGGTGTGGAGGGGAGGGTGGCCTTCCCACATGGGGAAGGATCGTGCAGACTCCAGGTCAGTTGGCTGTCTCCGGTCAATGGCATGCTTGGTTTAACAGGCTGGTGTCCTTGTTGTGTTCTGGGGGCAACAGATTTGGCAAAAAGTGTTAAAAGACATCATTCAATCCATAACTATACATTTTTAATGTTAGTTTATTTTCTTAATCCTTACCCCTTTCAGTTGACTTTCAAATTATGTGCCCTCTCACTTATAAAGAGTAAAATGAGCCATGGACTATTCCCATAGCTGCCATAGAGGAGGCTGGAATTTTAATCACCATGACAGAGGCCTTCGTGAGTGTGTATATATGGGCCAGGCTTTTTCAGAGCCACCTTGGCTGGGAACCTGGGAAGAAAGACATTCCACATCTATTTGACATGAGCTATACTGTAGACTTTGTCCAGAGTCATGACA
Source organism: Furipterus horrens (assembly GCF_987537825.1). NCBI lineage: Eukaryota > Metazoa > Chordata > Mammalia > Chiroptera > Furipteridae > Furipterus > Furipterus horrens. The sequence continues at coordinate 52,563,584 of NW_028327178.1, read as the reverse complement.
CATAATATTTTTTTCTCCCATACTAAAAAAAGGAAAAAAAAGTGTTGTCAACTTGACAGCAATTAACAGTCTCTCTCTTCTCATGCTACTCCGGTCTGAACTCCTTGCTCAACTACAAAGTCTGATCCAGGTAGTTCTAAGATACCACAAAGGTGTCTTCATGTTGAATCAGTCCTTTATGTGTCTCCTTGACATCCACCAGTGCCCCCTCCTCCATGAAGGAAGTGTACAAGGCACCAGAATGACCCTGCACCCCTAGATGTCCTTGATGCCAAAAAGGCTTTTGGATCCTGAGGGCTTTGCAGAGAGGCCCCTTAAGTCAGGCAGTCTTCCTTGTCACTATGTCATCTATGAATCACTGTCTATAAACCCAGTATCAACAAAAACAAAAGTCACAGAGCAGACTTCTTGTTTTTGTTTTGTTTGCAATTTGTTTGTGTTCATCAGCTCCCTAGAACTCAGATATAAACCCAAGAAAGGCAAAGCCATAGACAAATCTGTGAGAGTTACTTTGTTCCACTAGAGCTGCCCTCTGCGTGGCTCACACCAGAAAACCCTTCAGCAGGTAACAACTATAAACCACTGGATAAAATACAATAAGAGAAAGAAAGGAAGACAGAAAGAGAGAGAGAGGGAGAGCAAGAAACAGAAGGAAGGAAGGAAGGAAGGAAGGAAGGAAGGAAGGAAGGAAGGAAGGTAGGAAGGAAGGAAGGAAGGAAGAAGGGGAGAGAGATGAAGAAAGAAAGAGAGGAAAGGAGAGAGAAGAGAGGAAGAGAGAAAGTGAGAGAGGAAGAAAGAGGGAGGGAGGAAGTTTTGTTGATTCAAGCCTGAGGTTAGAGCATGGGCCAAATCTCTGTCTTACTAACCTAAAGAAACAGAGGACAAAGCTCAGAGTTACTAGTGAGGACAGTGAGTAAGGGGATCCTAGAAAGGAGAGAGTCAGAGTGGTGCATATGAAATTCTCTGATCACTCCAAACTAAGCAAGGGCAAAGGCAGCAAGCAGCGCAGTTAAAGAGGAAAGAACTAAATTGAGGTTGGAGCTGCTGTCCAAGAGGCAGGTTTGAAGTCTGAAACAAATTTAAAATTTTTGATAAAACAAAACATCACACTCGTTGGAGAAATATGTCAGAATCTAAAATCTCCACAGCAGAATATTCACAATGATCAAAACATAAACTTTTGTCTGACATATAAAGAAGCTAGAAAGTATGACATAGTCTTTAGAGAAAAAAACAGACAATGGAGGCTACCCTGATATGACTCAGATGTTAAAATTAGCAGACAAGGATTTTAAAACAGCTATAATAACTATGAACAATAAATAACAAGCTCCTAGCAAATAAAAAGATAAGAATTCTCATCAGAAGAATAGAAAATATTTAAAAAGACAAGTGGTAATTCTGAAACTCCAAAATATTATACCTAAAGCAAAAAATGAAAATATTTATCAATTTAATGGAAATGACAGAGAAAACAGTAAATGAACTTGAGGAATTATTAAGAGAGATTATACAATCTGCAGAAGAGAGAAAATGGATATGGAAAGAAATCAACAATTTAGATAAAACAGGTAAATTCCCTGAAAAATAAAGTTTAGCAAAACTGATGTGAGAATATCAGACAAATAAATATATGCATTATAAGATGTGATGGTCTGTGTGTGTTGAAAATATGGACAGAGGATCCAGTCAAGATGGTGAGATAGGCAGATGTGGCTCACCTCTTTGCATAACCACATCAAAATTACAACTAAAATATAAAACAATCATCAGCCAGAACCTTCAGAAATTGAGTTGAATGGAAGTCTGACAACTACGAAATTAAAGAAACCACATCCATGGAGATGGGTAGGAGGCACACAGATGTGGAATGGGCTGGTCTCTTACCCACATGTGGTGGATAAAAATTCAGGAAGGATATCTCAGAAGCAAGAAGTTTCAGCCCTACACGTAGCCCCAGGTTCCAGTACCAGGAAGATAAGTCCCCAAAACTTCTGACTACAAAATCAGCAGGGATTGAGTCTGGACCTCTAGGAAGTTCATTTTAAAGAATCCACACACAGTCTTACCTACTCAGACTCACAGCCTCTGAGCTCCAGCACTGCAGTAGCAGCTTGAAAAGCATCAGTGGTATACAGGGAGAAACTGAAGTGTCTGGCATCAAGGCAAGCAGAGGCCATTGTCTCTTTTCTAAACTCTCCCCCAACAGAACCAGCAAGCTGGTGCCATACTTGAGACTCCATCGACCTGGTTAACACTGTTTGACCTACCTTGGAGCTCCCCAGAGACTCCACCCCACATGGCTTATGGGCCTACCCAAGATGCTTTTCCATATAAGTGTCTGGTCTTGGCTCATGTTTCACAACTTCCTAAATCCTATCAAATAAGCAACCGCTGACCTCAGTAAGCTCCAAGTCCTGCACTCTCAGCAGACAGCTTAGATTCACAGCTTGGCTTTGCCTGGGAATCTCCAAGCCCAGCACAAATAGCAGCCATCTCAGATTGCTTTATAGCTCAGGCAGGGTGCCCCAAGCAAAACACAGGTGGGGGCTGATCTTGGCCTGCACCACCCAGGAAACCCCACAGCCAGCTCATCCAGTGGACAGCTATAGACCATGTCAGAGCACCACCACCCTGCCCCTGCACAGCTGATCCTCCACGGATGGCAGAGGCAAGTGGTCAGTAGTCACAGCCAGTCCTTGCAGCTCACTGGCTTGGGTAAATCCCTCCCATTGATCTTCCAACAGCAACCAAGGCTCAACTACAAAAGGAGGGCATACTTAGCCCAAGAAAAGCACACATCTCAAGTACCCAGCTTGAGTGATAGGGGAGGCGGTGCCACTGGACCCTACAGGACATTTACTACATTAGGTCACACTACCAAGACACAGAATCAAAACAGCTCTACCCAATACACAGAAACAAACACAGGGAAGCTGCCAAATTGAGGAGGCAAAGAAATATGGTCCATATGAAAGAACGGAACAAAACTCCAGAAAAAAGAACTAAGCAAAATAGAAATAGCCAACCTATTAGATGCAGAGTTCAAAACCCTGGTGATCAGGATGCTCAGAGAAATCATTTAGTACAGCCACAAAATAAAGAAAGAAGTTTAGGTTATACAGAGTGAAATAAAGAAAAATATACAGGGAACCAACAGTGTTGGGAATGAAGCCAGGATTCAAATCAATGATTTAAAATGAAATAAATAAATAAACATTCACCCAAACATAAAGAAGAAACAAGAATTTTTTTAAAAAATGAGGAGAAGATTAGGGACCTCTGGGACAACTGAAAACATACCAACATCCAAGTCATAAGCATGCCAGAAAGAGAAGAGAAAGAGCAATAAATTAAAAACTTATTTGAAAATATAATGAAAGAAAACCTACTTAATTTGGTGAAGGAACTAGACATACAAGCTCAGAAATCACAGAGTCCCAAAGAAGCTAGCCCCAAAGAGGACCACACCAAGACACATTACAATTAAAATGTCAAAGGTTAAAGATAAAGAGACAGTCTTAAAAACAACAAGAGAAGAGAGTTACATACAAAGGAATGCCCACAAGACTGTCAGCTGATTTCTCAAAAGAAACTTTGTGTGCAAGAAGGGACTGGAAAGAAGTATTCAAAGTGATGAAAAACAAGGACCTACAACCAAGATTACTCTATCCAGCAAGGCTATCTTTTAGAATGAAAGGGCAGAGAAAGTGCTTCCCAGACAAGGTAAAGCTAAAGGAGTTCCTCATTGCCAAGGCCTTATTATATGAAATGTTAAAGGGACTTATTTAAGAAAAAGAAGATCAAAACTATGAACATTAAAATGACAACAGGCTCACAACTATCAGCAATTGAATCTAAAAAATAAAAACAAAAACAAACTAAGCAAACAACCAGAACAGGAATGCAATTATAAGTATGGGGATCATTTGGAGGGTTAACAGCTGGGAGGGGAAAGAGAGAGAAAGGGGGAATGGTGCAGGAATTAAGAAGCATAATTGGTAGGAACAAAATAGACAGAGGAATGTTAAAAATAGTATAAGAAACTGTGAAGCCAAAGAACTTACATGCATAACCCATGGACACGAACTAAAGGGGGAAGATTGCTAAAGGTAAGGAGGGCAAAGGGAAAAGAATTGGCACACTTGTAACAGCATAATCAATAAAATATACTTAAAAATGAAAAAGAAGAAATACGGATAAATAGCTCCTTATGAAAAACAGAGGAGTTCAGCAACTCAAGATCTTTCCACTCAAATCCCCCTCTTCCTGCTGCCTCATGCCCTCAAAGCCTTTTCTGTTCACATCCTTTGAATTCTTGAGGTTTAGTCTAAATTCTTAAGGCATGAGGTCTTCTCTCATCATGCTGCTTTATTTATTTTTTAATTCAAAGCTGATGATGCTTAAAATATTTATAAGATGGATGAGGGATAGGTGAATGGAAGCTTACCAGCTCTAACTTACTGCAAGCTTCAAAATAAAAATAGGGCTGCCTATATAAATTGCATTAAACTCTCTCTCGCTGCAATTCTGTTCTTATACCTGTTTATAATCCATCTAACTAACTCTAGATTCTACTGCTAACTCTGTCAGTTGTGATAATTCTTTAAATTCTGCTGGTGACTTTGCAGGTTATGGTGGCAACGAAGTTGCAAATGACATGAAGGAAAGGGAGAAAATAGGGACCAAACCTCTCTGTCTACCACTCCACACGTTCTCTTTGGCAGACATGCTAAGATCCTGCACTTCTGAGTTTTCCCAGTGCCTTAATCACCCTCACTCCAAGAAATTGAGCCAATGAATAATTTTGTCCACAGCCTCTTGGCTGCCAAACCAAGCATCTATCTCCTCACTTCCTCAAGAAATAAAAATGGACTGGCATGTTGGCTTAAAGTTATTAAATATTTTAATAGTATTTTTCCCACTTAGGTTTCTTTATTTATTGATTTTAGAGAGAAAAGAAGGGAGAGAGAGAAACATCTGTTTTTTATTGTACCATAATTACTCATGCATTCATTGGTTGGTTCTTGTTTGTGTCCTGACTGGAGATCAAGCCTGCAAGCTTGGCATAGTGGCACAATGCTCTAATAAACTTAGCTACCTGGCCAGGGCAAGTATTCTTGATTCTAGAAGACAAAGGAGCATTCCTGGAATTTGGATCTGCATGTCCCTCTCTGATAAAATACAAATGTATTGAATACTTTGCCCTTTACTTTGAGGCTGTACAGATATATGTATTCTTGTCTCAGTTGGATTACATAGTTTTTTTTTTTTTAGTTTGACAGTTGTTCTCCCATTAGCTAGAATATTAGTTGTCAAGACAAAGAGGACAGAAGTAAGAAGAGGGGGAAGAATGGAGGGAAAGAAAAAGAAAACAAGGTAGGAAAGAAAGAGGAAAAGGGGATGGGAAAGAAGAGAGGGAATGAAAGGGAACAAAGAGGAAGTAAAGAAAAAGAAGGAGAAAAAAAGCATAGAGAGAAGAAGAAATGGAGGGATGGAAAGAGGGAAGAAAAAGAGAAAGAGAAAGGAAAAAAAGAGAAAACAAAGAAATCTTGATTGAATTTGATAGTCCAGGGCCTCTAATTTGCTATCTGGTCCTGGACTTTCATTTGCATCTCCACTGTGCAGCTAAGATATCTGTCCTGCTATGAGTTTTATTCCCACTGGGGAAATAAAAGCTTTGAAGAGTAATTTGCAATTTGTTAAAAGCCTTGTCCTCTCTTTGTTACCTTCATATGTCTTTCCCATATGTGAGTCTCTGGGTTTATACATAATCCACAACCCTCTTCCAGCTGTTAATTGGTTTTTTTAAGCAAAACAGAATTTGCCATCAAAATACTTTTTAGGCATGAAAGAAAAATCCATTAACTTGCTTTGGTAGTAGTCCAAACTGCATTTTCTGGACAGCATAACTCAAGTTATTTTGACTTTGGCTTGAAAACAATAGTTTTGCATTTTCACAAATTAACCAAATTCTCTGTGGTAAAGTGATAGGAAGGTTTACATGTCAGTCATGGGGTCATTTTCCTGAGATGTTCAGTTAAGTCCCAAAGTGATGGCCAGAGATGAGAAAGAGCTTACTGATTTCCAGCATTTATCAAGAGTCAACTACATAGTTTTCAGTGTTTTATATAGCTGATGACGTGGGTGACAGGGGGGCCTTCCAGTCAGAGTATTGCGTGATCATTTGCTTCCCTAGTGGGACTCAGCATGAAACTGAAGCCATGAACACGGTGGGCCACACAGAGCCATCTGTGGTGCTAAGGCCCAGATTTGCCACCTCCCAGAATCACCTGTGACTGCCCCTGCTTTATTTTCTCTACATCTGCTCCCCTCGTCCAAGCCCACAGCCAGGCTCCTTGGCCTCCTTTGCCCCAGGGGCTGCAAACCAATCCTGAAATGAAACCAAAAGAACTTATCTCACTGTCCTGTCATCTGTCCAGATCTTGTATTAAGACCCTATATGGGAAGGGAGAGAGAAATTGCCCTGTCTTCTTAGCAGGACACTGGTTCTTCACAGCTGATTAGACACAAGTATTTAGTCTGTTTCCACATTGATCAAAATAGAAATAATCTTATTTTGAAAATTATGTTTAACAAGACAATGTTTTTAAAGTAATGATCACTTTTCCTTTCCATCTCTTTCCCTCTTGCATCTTCCTGAAATAAAAATAGACTAAAAAGTAGTACCCTGAAGAGTATCTGATGAGAACACAGGGGATGTGCCTGCAACCATTAAATGTTCACCAGAACGTTTCCTCTCTCATACGCTGACCCAGAAGTAAAGGACTCAGAACCAGTAGCTGAGCTCTCACATGGCACCCTGGAGTCCCTGGAAATGCTGCCCTGCCAGGTCATGTATGCCTGTCAACCACACTCTCAACTCCCTTCCCCTTCCTGCCTTTGGATCTCCCATGTTACTGCCCCTAACCCTGAGTGCATTCTGACTCCTGATGCTGGATTTTTACCTTGGCCCCTACTCCATTATCCTGTTCTATGAAGAGGTTTAGCTCTAATTTTACCCTAGTCCAGCCTGGGCAACAACATGCTTACAAGTCCCTATTCATGGAGACATCCTATACCCAGGCAGGACCTTTCCAAGGATGGCAGCAGGTCTTAGTTTATAAATGTGACACCATGCTCTGCCTTCCCTTAAATAAAAATAAATAACTCATCTTTGGGTTGAAAGACAGAGCTAGTATGAAATTTCTATATGCAGCAATCTCTGGCCAAGCCTCTAAAATAAGTTTGGGAAGATGAACCCAGAGGTGTTTCCATATGCACCACTAGTGGTGTAGCTGGTTCTGCATTTTCATCCTGGTTGATTTCCTTGGAGAAAATACCTCTGTTCTGCATTTTTGTCAGTTTCCCTGGTTGGATCCCACCAATGGGCAATGAAACCAGAGAAACAGCAAAAGAACAGGGCAGGGGGCATGTGAAGAGATCCATGAAAAATCCCCGGATTCCTATGTGGACTCCAAACACAAATGAATTTTCTCCTCTGGGGCCCAAGGATGCAATGCAGAATCCAAACAGTGCACCTAGAGCTAGGGCAGAGAGCAGAGCCCATGCCCCCGACTGGCTCCTGGAGGAGTCACACAAGCAGGGTTGTTTTCGGTGTTCATGTGGTGGGACAGTCAAGGAAATATACACTAACCCTGGAAGGCTGAAAGGATAATAATCCTTCCACAGGCTATTCTTCTCATTAATTTCTAGCTTTAGTTCATTTCTGCGGTGCAGTTGCCAGGATGAAAACTATAAGGAAATGTCTGGATGTCCACTACATATGACAGGGTAAGGTAGGGGTTGGCCTCAACCTTAGCTCTCCTTGCTGCCTCCTCACCTCACCCTGTACCACCACATGCTCTTCTATAAGTTGACCTTGCATTTCCCCCATCTAAAAGTGGAATAACCCTTTCCCCTCACCCTTCTATCAGGGCTGGACTTTGTAATTCGCTTGACCAATAGTATAAGAAGGAAATGACATTTTGGGACTTTTGAGCTTAAGTCATAACAAGCTTTATAGCTCCTACCTAAGTCCTCTAGAATGTTTGTTCTTGGGACACTTCTTCTTGGAACACAACTGCCACAATGTAGAAAGCCTAGTCACATGGGGAGGCTTTGTGCAGGTGCTCCAGGTGAAAACTATAGCTGAGCCCCTAGCCAACAGCCAGCATTCACTTGCCACAGAAGGAGGGCACCATTTTTTGTTATTCAGTCAATTAAGCCTTTATCTGACTCCCACCTCAGCCTCCTTCTAGTTGCAACCCCAGAGACCCTGATTATCACCTTGTTGAATCCAGTCAATCCACAGAACCAGGACAAATAGCAATAGAGTGCTGGATTGAGCCTCTAAGTGCTGTGGTGCATTGTTATGCAGCAATAGATAATGGAAACATACATTCACCTCCAACTCTGTGGCCTCATGGAAGCTGGCTGGTTTAGAAGAAGCATATTCTGACCCACTAAGGAACTCTTCTACCAAAATACCCCCTTTCTCTCCACCTACAGGTAGGACAGTCTTACTTTTATTCCAATTTTATATTGTCTGGAAAGTTTTGCTCTGCTACCTTTGCAATACCTTGCAACCAGAAGTCCCCAGCAAAGGTAAGATGGCGGAGGAGTGAGGAGGGGTTGCGGTTTTAGGCTCCGGAGACTCGTCTGCAGTTTGGGCTAATTGCAGACAGAACATCTCAGTGAGCAGCTGGACATTGGCGGGAGTTGAGCCAAGGCACTGCTAGATTAGAGAAAATCCATCTGGGAACAACCTGTTTAGTGAGGATAGCGGAGAAAAAGGGGACGAAACGGGATTCCTGACTGGGGCGGCTGCCCGAGCTGTGGCAGGAAGCACACAAAGGATTTTTGCCGACCACAGGCTGCCCCGGAGAGGAGTCAGGCAGAGAGCAGATCTCTGCCCGCTGGCAGAGACGGGACTCAACCAAGTGGCATTGGCGCTGAAGGACAGGAGACAGCGTGCTGCCGGGCAAGTGAGAACATAATTCTCCTTTATATTTTTCTCTAGTGGACGGTGGAGAGGGGAGGAAAGTTTGGGGGTGGTAGGCCGTTCTGGAGGAGCCCAGGTGCAGAAGCGCGCTCATCCACTCCCCAACCCTACACTTGGGTCGCGGGGGCGCACATAGGGAAGTGCTCTCACTCACTGGCCCAGGTGCGCAGGGCCGTGAGTCCAGGTGTCCCTCCGACACTCCCCAACGGACATAAGATCAGTGCCCCTACGGGCACAGGGAGGGCCCACTGAACAGGCAGAGAACCGTGCACAGACACCCCTAGACAGCTCCCGAGGGCGCAGGGCCCCAGGCCGGAAAGCAGACCACTAGCACAGGCTCTGTTTGTGCCCGCCCAGACGGGTGAGGGAAGGCGGGCAGCTGCAGCACAGGAACAGCGGGAGGCAGCGACTCACGGACGCTCACTTCCACTGAGCACAAGTGTCCCCGGCCCTGCCCTAAGAGGCGAGAGACCAATTTCCGGAGCTCGGCTCAGCGGGACTAAGGGCACTGGGCGGCGCGCGAGCGCGAAAACACCTCAGCCCGGGGACAATAGACGCCAATCCCGGGGAAAGCTCTCGGGCCACCCGCGCAGGCAGGGACACGTGCAGGGACACCTCGGCGCGAACGCGAAACCACCGAGGCCCGGCAACAATGGGCTCCAACCACGGGGTAAACTCTCGGGCTGCCCGAGCGCGCAGGGGCTCACGCGCAAGGGCACCTCAACTGGCTCCAGCGGGCAGCAAGGGAGCGTGCCGTGCTGGCAACCGTGGGCACGCACCATAGCAGCAACCTGAGGCGCACACCAGTCCTGCAAAAAACAAGAACCTCTGACCTGCCACACTAGACCAGCTGCGGACCCAGAAAAAGAAAGCAACACACCAAGGTTAAAACGGAGTAAAAACATCGCTTTTTTTTTTTTTTCCAATTTTTTTCTCCCTTGTTCTTTCTTTCTTCTTAATTATTTCTTTTCTTTCCTTCTTTCTTTATTCTGTTCTTGGGGTTTTTTGGGGGGGGTTTGGGGGGTATATATATATTTTTTAATTTTTTTTCAAATGTTTTTTCTCTCTTTTTTCTTTCTTTCTTTCTTCTTTATTCTTTCTTTTCTATCTTTCTTTGTTCCTTTCTTTCTTCCCTTTTGGGGTTTTTTGGGGGGGTTTTGTGGTAAATTTTTTATTTTCTTCTCTTTCTCTCTTTCTTCTTTTCTTCTATTTTCTTGGGGTGTTTTTGGGGGGGTGTTTTTTCTTCTCCTCTTCCAAAAATAACAAACTTTATCTCTAACGTGTTGCATATAACCTCTCCTTCTCATCCTTTCTCTTTAATCGTTGTTTATCCATTTGTGTGTCTAGTTTAGCCCCCCTATCACTCTAAATAATATAATATAATTACTATATAAACCCAAATACAATACAATCCCACTTTCTTACTATATTATGCATTTTTCTATCCTTTTCTTCTATTTTTATTAACATACAATGTAAATATTACCTACTGGCTTGCACAGTCTCAACTATTATTAATCTATCACCCCCTCTATCAAAAATTATATTTTTCCTCCCCAAAAAAACTCTTATCTATTCTTCTTATAGTATAAAAGCTCTAATTTCTTTACATTTATATTAATACGGGCTCGTTGGCTGACGATAGCAGGATAGAGTGGGGGATACTTTTTGAGGGTGTGGGTCTCCTGCCTGGGCTGTGTGTTTATGTCTTTAACAGCATATCCACAAAAGAACTCAAGACAAAGCGGATAGAGTGACTCTCAACCAACTAGCCAGAAGGAAGATCCTACCAAAGAACATCTGAAATATAACCGAACAGCATAAACAGACGACATAAAGGGTAAATCAAGAACATCAGGCTCAGGATATCAAAGAGACTGCACCACTGAAACTCCCAGACCTTCGATAAAGAATATTACACCACAAAGGAGGGAAGTCAAAGCAGACTACACCCCCCCCCCCAAAATAAATAAATAAATAAATAAAAACAAATAAAAAGAATCCAACATGGTAAGACGCAAAAATAACCCCTCAATGAAAAGAAAAGAGGAATCCTCAGAAAGAGAGATAGATGAAATAGACATAGCCCAAATGTCAGACATGGAATTCAAAACAATGGTGGTAAAGAAGCTCAATATATTCGACATCCTTAAAATCAACTATGACAACCTTCAAGGAAGTTACCAGCAGCTCCAAGAAAATTACAGGGAACTTGCAGAGAACTACACCAGCATAAAAAAAGACATAGAAACTGTTAACAAGAACCAGGAAGAACTTAAGAATGCAATCTCTGAACTGAAAAACACAGTAGAATCAGTCAAAAGCCGACTAAATGAAGCAGAGGATCGGATTAGTGAGTTAGAAGATAATGTAGAGAAAAACTCCCAGACAATACAGCAAAATGAAAAACGATGGAAAAAATATGAACAAGATGTAAGGGAATTACAGGATAGCATGATAAGAAATAATATCAGGATCATCGGAATACGAGAGGGAGAAGAAAAGGACCATGGAATTGAAAATCTGATAGGAGAAATAGTGATAGAAAATTTTCCGAACCTGATGAGAGAAAAAGCTATGCAAGTCCAAGAAGCACTGAGAGTTCCAATCAAGAGGAACCCCCAAAAACCCACTCCAAGGCACATCATAATTAAAATGGCAACATTCCAAGACAAAGAGAGAATCCTAAAAGCAGCAAGAGAAAAACAGCAAATAACATACAAGGGAGCTCCGATAAGGCTATCAACTGATTTCTCAACAGAAACATTACAAGCCAGAAGGGAATGGTCAAAAATATTTCAAGCAATGAAAAACAAAGGCCTACAACCAAGAATACTGTACCCAGCAAGGCTCTCATTCAAAATAGAAGGTGAAATAAGGAGTTTCTCAGACAAAGGAAGACTGAAAGAATACATCGCCACCAAACCAGCATTGCAAGAGATGCTAAAGGGAGTGTTCTAAGAAAAAAGAAGAAAAGAACAAGAGAGGAGAGGAACAGAGGTACAAAGGGAAATGAATAAATACACGTCAATAATAACCTTAAATGTAAATGGATTAAATGCTCCAATTAAGAGACATAGGGTAATGGAATGGATAAGAAAACAGGACCCACATATTTGCTGTCTACAAGAAACACACCTGAAAACAAAAGATTTACACAGACTGAAAGTAAAGGGATATAAAAAAATATTCCAAGCAAACGGACCGGAAAAAAAAGCCGGGGTAGCAGTTCTCATATCAGACAAAACGGATTTCAAAGCAAGGACAATAAAAAGAGACAAAGAAGGACATTTCATAATACTTAAAGGAACAATCCATCAAGAAGATATGACTTTGATAAACATATATGCACCCAATATAGGAGCACCCAAATACATAAAGAAAATACTAGAAGACCACAAAAAGGATATCAACAACAACACACTCATAATAGGGGACTTCAACACTCCATTATCAACAATAGACAGATCATCAAAGCAAAGAAACACCAAGGATATACAGGCATTGAACAACACACTAAACCACATGGATCTAACTGATAAATATAGAACTTTTCACCCGAAAGAAACAAAATATACATTCTTTTCAAGTGCACATGGGACATTTTCAAAGATAGACCACATGATAGGTCACAAAACAAGCCTCAACAAATTCAAGAAAATTGAAATCATATCAAGCATCTTTTCAGATCACAATGCCTTGAAATTAGAAATCAACCTCAGAGAAAAAAATCAAAGACACCCAAACTCATGGAGATTGAATAATATGCTATTAAATAATGAATTGGTTAACAATGACATCAAAGAAGAAATCAAGAAATTCCTAGAAACTAATGATAATGAGCACACAACAGCCCAAAACCTGTGGGACACAGCAAAAGCAGTCCTGAGAGGGAAGTTTATAGCAATACAGGCATATCTGAAAAGGCTAGAAGAATCTCAAATAAAAAACCTAACCATAATGCTACAAGAACTAGAACAACAACAACAAACAAAGCCTAGGGCAAGAAGAAGGAATGAAATCATCAAGATCAGAGCACAACTAAATGACATAGAGACTAAAGAAACAATCCAAAAGATCAACAAAACTAGGAGCTGGTTCTTCGAAAAAATAAACAAAGTCGACAAGCCTCTAGCCAGTCTAATCAAGAAAAAAAGAGAGAAGACACAAATAAACAAAATCAGAAATGAAAGAGGAGAAATCACGACTGATACCTCAGAAATACAAATGATAGTTAGAAATTACTTCAGACAACTGTATGACAAGAAATTTGACAATCTAGAAGAAATGGACAAATTTCTAGAAACATACAACCTTCCAAAATTGAATCAAGAAGAAGTGGAAAGTCTCAACAAACCAATAACAAAAAAAGGAAATTGAAACAGTAATCCAAAATCTGCCGGCACACAAAAGCCCTGGACCGGATGGCTTCACAGGTGAATTCTACAAAACATTCAGGGAAGAACTAACTTCTATCCTCCTCAAACTGTTCCAAAAAATCCAAGAAGAGGGGAAAATCCCAAACACTTTCTATGAAGCCAGTATTATCCTAATCCCCAAACCAGGTCAAGACACAATAAAGAAAGAAAACTACAGGCCAATATCACTGATGAACATCGATGCTAAAATCCTCAATAAAATATTGGCAAACAGGATCCAGCGATACATCAAAAAGATCATACATCATGATCAAGTGGGCTTCATTCCAGGGATGCAAGGATGGTTTAATATTCGCAAATCAATAAATATAATACATCACCTAAACAGAATGAAAGACAAAACTCACATGATCATATCAATAGATGCAGAAAAAGCATTTGATAAAGTACAACACCCATTTATGATGAAAACACTCAGCAAAATGGGAATAAAGGGAGCATACCTTAACATAATTAAGGCTATATATGAGAAGCCTGAGGCCAACATCATACTCAATGGACAAAAACTGAAAACATTCTTCCTGAACTCAGGAACTAGACAATGTTGTCCACTCTCTCCACTCCTTTTCAACATAGTGTTGGAAGTCCTAGCCACAGCAATCAGACAAGAAAAAGAAATAAAAGGCATCCAAATTGGGGAAGAGGAAGGAAAACTTTCATTATATGCAGATGACATGATAGTATACCTAGAAAATCCTATAAACTCCACTAAAAGACTGACTACTCGATAAAATAAGTGAATTTGGCAAAATCGCAGGGTACAAAATAAATATACAGAAATCTAAGGCATTTCTGTACACCAACAATAAAATAGCAGAGACAGAGACAAAAAAGAAAATACCATTTACTATAGCAACAAGAAAAATAAAGTACCTAGGAATAAACTTAACAAAAGAGATAAAAGACCTGTACTCTGAAAATTACATAACATTGAAGAAAGAAATTAAGGAAGAAACAAATAAATGGAAGAAAATACCATGTTCTTGGATGGGAAGAATCAACATCATCAAAATGGCCATACTACCCAAAGCAATTTACAGATTCAATGCAATCCCTATTAAAATACCAATGACATATTTCACAGACCTAGAACAAATACTCCATAAATTCATATGGAACCAAAAAAGACCCCGAATAGCAAAAGCAATCCTGAGACAGAAGAACACAGCAGGAGGAATCACAACACCAGATATCAAACAATACTACAAAGCCACTGTAATCAAAACAGTCTGGTACTGGCATAAGAACAGACATATAGATCAGTGGAACAGAATAGAGAGTCCACAAATAAACCCAGGCCTCTATGGTCAACTAATATTTGATAAAGGAGGAAGGAACATAAAATGGAGTGAGAAGAGCCTCTTTAACAAATGGTGCTGGGAGAACTGGATAGGGACCTGCAAAAAAATGAAACTAGACCACCAACTTACACCACACACGAGAATAAACTCAAGATGGATCAAAGACTTAAATGTAAGCCGTGACACCATAAAAGTCCTAGAGGAAAACATAGGCAAGAAAATTTCAGATATCTCACGTAACAATCTCTTCACGGATACATCTCCTAAAGCAAGAGAAATAAAGGAAAAAATAAATAAATGGGATTACATCAAACTGAAGAGTTTCTGCTCAGCAAAAGAAAACATCAGCAAGATGAAAAGGAAACTAACCATATGGGAAAACATATTTGCCAATGACATCACAGACAGGGGACTGATTTCCAAAATATATAAAGAGCTGATACAACTAAACATCAAGAAAACAAACAACCCAATTAAAAAATGGGCAAGGGACCTGAACAAACACTTCTCCGAAGAGGACATACAGAAGGTCCATAGACACATGAAAAAATGCTCAACATCATTAGCCATCAGGGAGATGCAAATAAAAACCACAATGAGATACCATTTTACACCAGTCAGAATGGCCATCGTCAACAAATCAACAAGCAACAAGTGCTGGCGAGGATGTGGAGAAACGGGAACCCTACTGCACTGTTGGTGGGAATGCAGACTGGTGCAGCCACTATGGAGAACAGTATAGAATTACCTCAAAAGATTAAAAATGGAACTGCCTTTTGAACCAATGACTCCACTACTAGGATTATACCCGAAGAATCTTGAAACACCAATTCAAAAGAACTTATGCACCCCTATGGTCATTGCAGCACTGTTTACAATAGCTAAGTGCTGGAAATAACCTAAGTGCCCATCTGTAGATGAGTGGATCAAAAAACTGTGGTACATTTACACAATGGAATATTATGTAGCAGAAAGAAAGAAGGAACTCCTGCCATTTGCGACAACATGGATGGAACTAGAGAGAATTATGCTTAGTGAAATAAGCCAGGCAAAGAAAGAATAATACCATATGATATCACCTAATACAGGAAACTAAAGAACAACACAAACAAAAGAACTAAATAGAACAAAGAGCAGAATAGTAGTAAATAAGGGGGAGGGGAGAGGGAGAGAATGGGGATAAGTAAGGGAAGGGTTTAGTCAAAGAACCTGTATAAATGACTCATGGACATGGACAACGGGGAGGGATATGATTACGGGAGAGGGGGTGGGTTGTGTGGGGGAGAGAAATTAGGGGAAAATGGGACAACTGTAATTGAAAAACCAAAATTAAAAAAAAAAAATGTCCCCTGCAGGTGCTGAACCGTAACTACAGCAAATTCCCCCAGGGTCATCTAGGGTGACTAAAGCAGGCTTCCTCAGAGTTCACATATTCATTCTCTCCTGTAGACCTGTCTCTGAGTTCCCTTTCTTGGTTAAGGCCCCAGCTGAAGTAGGAGAGGGTGAGGCCCTGGGTTTGGGGCTGCCACCAGGTCAGCCAATCCATTTCAATCACACCTCCCTCTTGTTGACATTTGCACATATGGTGCTTTGTAAGATTTTCTCACCAGAGTTTAAGGACAATGAGTCAAATCTCTGAGACTAGTATGGAAATACTGACAGCCAAGTACTACCAAGCCAATGTAATAAATCACCCATAGTATTCAAAGATGCAGTTGGCAGCTGGACTCAGAGCAGAAATTGGGTTTCTGTACCTCAGTACATGTAAGAAATACCAGCTTCTCTGCTGCACACACAGAAGCCATGTTCAGGGGCAAACAGTAGGTCTTGAAAGGTAACACTGCCAGTCCCCACATAAATCTTGAGTAATATTTAAAAATGAGTAATAATCAGAGTCACTTGTAGATATTTTTAAAGAGGAAATTGACATTAAATGAAAGTCAGGGGACAAACATATAGCATAAGAGATACCGAATAAGAAAAAGAGGCAGAATTTAGACAAATAATTCTCCATAGTCTTAAAGAGATTATATACACACACATGCTATTAATACAGGGGGATCTGGCAGGATCATTGGGGAGAAGGGAGAAACCCCCAAGGTGGTGTGTAAGAGCCAAGACCCCAGAGTGAGGGAAGGGTCACAAGAAACAAAGCCGCAGCATAGCATTTGATAGATTTTCATACCCCTGGGTAAAGTGTAAACAAAACGAGCACACCAGTGTCATGTTGCCCTGGCAACCAAGCTAACACAGTGACGGACCACCCTAGGCAGAGATGCTGAGCAGCCTGACCAGTGTGATAGATAAAGGGAAAATCCCTCCTCAGAGATCAGAGGGAGGTGCAGACCTGCCAGTCTAGCCCGCAGGATTAGCTAGAAAGCTGGACGCTTCCAGAGCACATGGTATTTGGAGCTTAACGATTTAAACAGAGGGTGGGCAGAGACGGTTCCCCTCACTCACCCTGTCAGGGATGGGACTGTTCTCAGGACAAGTCCCTGTACTGGTTCACGCCCCACCGATGTGGCCCAGGGGATGCTGTAGCTCCAAGCTACACAAAAGGCCCCAGACTGTGCCTCTTCTCACGCTGAGGTCAGCACATGAATGTGCTGTCCAGAGCACTCACCAGACCCAGAGGCACGAGCAGCCTTAGGCGCCAGGGGTGACTGAACAGAGCTCCCTCTGCCCCACCAACATCAGTGGTCTGACAGGGGCCCCAGGAGAGGGGAGTAGCTGCAGCGAAGCAGTGGCAGCACTGGCCCCACACAAGAGCACTACAAGAAAGAAGCCTGAAGCCAGAGAGTCATTCATGTAGCAGCCTTGGGCTTCAGAAGGACAGATAAGAATGGAGTGGGATTTCTGGACACTGGCTCTGGTTGTGGGGATGGCTGGATTCTTTCTGTGTTTTGAGGAAGAGATTGGCTTAGATTCAAGGAGTCCCCTACTCTCCCACTCTCCCAGACTGGGCAATATTTTAATAAAGACCTTTTTCCTTCCCCACTAACTTTTGTTTTATGTTTGTGTTTGGCAGCAGGTGGTCAAATCCCACTCTGCTTGGTAACACTATGACATGGAAATAAAAAGATACTAGGGTTCAAAGCAATCTTCTCAGGGAATAAATAGAAGAAAAAAATAATTTTTTAAAAGATGAACATGACAATGGAAATTAAAAACATACAAACAATAGCTTGGTTTAAAACACAGCCAGAGAAAAGGTAGGCAGGACCAAGAGCATGAAAAGGCAGTTCTCAAGATTATCATGACATGAGTCAACTTGAAAGAAAATGTAACGTGCTGACGCTGGTGTTTCCAAAGAAGAAGGCAAAGCTTATGGAGTAGGAAAGACTCAAAATTATAAAAGATCTGATGATAAAACATGGTGCAGAGCAATGCATGCTTGTAGCACTGCTCCCTTGCAAAACTTTACTAAAAGGAGAGTGGAAAGATAAAGCAGGGTTAAAACTTCAAACAAAGAAAATACCAAAGAGACCATGTTGAGTGACAAATGATAAGAAAGTTTGCAGTTTGGAAAGTAAGTAGATGAGAAGAGGACAGAGAAAAATGAACCCTAAGTGCCTGTGAAAGTGATAGCAGCAAGAAGAGAGTCAGTATGCCCACAAGCCCATGGAAAGTTGAGAGAGAGTTGTTTTAGAAATCAGAGAAGTGAGATAAGAGGTGGAAAATAAGGAAATAGATCCAGATTCTGGCTAAGGAGTAGTTAGTTGACCCCCCTATTCCTGGTCCTAGTGTACTCCAGTGGGTAAAAATCTCTTCCCCTCAGAGATGCTCAGGATTTGTGAAAGTGGCATGAAGGGCTGTCTGGGAAGATAAAGTGAAAATTCACCAGCTGCTATGAGACTCCAGCCCCTTCTTCCACTCACTCAAAGAACACTGAGCTGTCTTCTCCCGAAAGGTCTTCTCTGGAAAGACTGATAGACCCAGAGAAAAGCTCTTCAGTTTCTGACTATCTTGGGATCCCAGAAGAAACTTCTGAATACCTATATGAGTCACTGTACAATACAACCTTTCATCAATAAGTCCCAACCACAAACAACTCTTCCCATTCACTTTTAGCACCTCCCTATTAAATTTAGAGTCACTAAGTATCACCACACATTCATGGAGGATCTTAAGGAGAAAAGCCAAAACATACTCAGAAATGGAACTCAGAGGCATAATTGGAAAAGCACAGTAATTAACATCTTCCAAAAGATAATATATGATATTGCATTCAAAAAGTATGAACAATTTATCTTAAGAGGGAAAAGAAAAAAGGAACAATTAGAAAACAAGAAGAGCCCTGTCCAGTGTGGTTCAGTTCGTTGGGTGTTGTGCTGCAAAAAGAAAGATTTCTGGCTTGGTTGCCAGTCAGGGCATGTGCCTGGGTGGCAGGTTTGGTCCTGGTTGGAGCATATACAAGAGGCAATCAATTGATGTTTCTCCCTCTTTCTTTCTCCCTCCCTTTTTTTCTCTCTCTCTAAAAATGGGGGGGGGTATGATTGTGGGAGAAGGGGTTGGCTGGGTGGAGGGGAGCAATGGGGGAAAAATGGAACAACTGTAATTGAAAAATGAAATAAAAATTCTATTAATGAGTAACAATTTCAAGAGAAGCATTGTTATAGATGAAATAAGAACAAAACAGATTAAGTCCTCAGACTGCATTCTTGAGGATAGGAAAGACAAGAGAAATTTATGAAAAAGAAAAATTAGGGGAAGGAAAATGGAGAAAGTTTTTGGGAGTTCAGAGAAAACCTCCAAGTAAGTTATGGCAACAACTGATAAGCAATAAACATTATTTATACATAAAAAGTATTGAAAACACAAGGCACTAATCAATCAAAATTTTGTTAGCTGAAAGGGGCTGGAAAGAGTAAGAGGAAAAAAATTTCAACTTTCAACAAAGAAAGTAATTTAATAATTTCAAAAATCTGCAAATCAAGGAAGTATTATAAGCATGTTACTTAGAAGTATGGAAGTAGATATAAAAAGAAAAAATTTTGAATTTTTTTATCTCTGGAAAATAAGATTGGGCCTTGGGGAACTGTGGGGCACAGTATATTTGACTTTTTAATTACATGCATATATGACTTTGATGAAAATAATACTCACTTAATAGAATTGAATATTTCTGAAATGACCTACTTGATTCTACAGCTTAAAAGAACACAACCTGCACTACATATATATAGAATGGGATAAAGTAGGTTTACAGTTTTCTGTATGGAAAAATAATACAAAAATTAATAAATAATGATATAAGAATAAACTCTAATTTCACATACTCAAACTGTGAACCTACTTTATCCCCTACACCAGAAGAGTTCCTGAACTCCAAGTTACAGAAAGATTCATTTGTTGATTCAGGAAGAATTTCCATATTACATGTAAGGGGGAAGATTAAGTTGGGCTCAGATTTCTCCAATGCAACATTCAATGCCAGAAGTCAGTGAAGCAATATTTACAAGGTTCTAAGTGGAGAAACTGTCACCCACTTAGCCAAATTGTACATAAAATAAAAAGACAAAAGGCAAATGCTGTCAGGTAGCAATAATTCAAGAAAATGATGAGTCTTCCTTGGAAAAAGAAAAACTTGATGAAATGTAGCCAATCAAGAATGAATCAAAATAATGTTTTTAGAAAGAAAAAACTAAGGTTAAAAAACTATGGTGGTAAGCTCTAAAGCCATTTACTATAAAACAAGGAATTAAAAACTGAGGTAATTATGGTTAAAGAACAGAATGTACATGCTACAAACTTTGAAAATAGAAAATTAATAGATTTTTTTAAAAAAATCAAGACATATGTCCTGACTGCTGTGTCTCAGATGGTTGAAGCATCATTCCATACACCAAAAGGTTGCAGGTTCAATTCCCAGTGAAGTCACAAGTCTAAATTGTAGGTTCAATCTCCAGTCAATCAAGGTGAATATATAAAATTACCAATCGATGTTTCTCTCTCATAACGATGTTTTTCTCTCTCTCTTTCTCTCAAGCTCTCTCTCTCTACTCCACTTTTTAAAAGCAATAAAAAAAAATGTCTTTGGCTGAAGATTTTTAAACATCAAGACATATTAGGAAAATCAATGAAAGGTTGTGCTAATTTTGCTATAACTCAGAGCAGGGAAAACAGAAAATGTCTCAAGTTGGAAAAGTTTGGCTTAAAAGCACAAACAATCCAGTCTATTTAAATCTGAGAGGGATCTTATAGAAATTACTCTCTCTTGTGAAGAAACATTTATCTAAATTTCAACAGCTCCCTTAGTTTTTCTTCTGTTTCACTAAATTCCATGAAAATTAAGTGTTGCAACTTTATTTTAAAATAGCACATAAGAGGGAATGGGGAGATAGAATAAAGGTGGTCAAAAGGTACAAACTTCCTGTTATTAGATAAATTAGAACTGGTAGTGTAATGTACATAGTTAACACTGCTATATGGTATATTTAAAAATTATTAACAGAGTAAATCCTGAGTTCTCATCACAAAGTAAAAAACATTTTTTCTTTTTTTATATCAATATGATGTGTTAACTAAACTCATGGCACTCATTTTAAACTCATGGCACTCATTTCAAAATATATGTAAGTCAAATCATTATGCTGTACACCTTAAACTTATACTGTACTGTGTATCAATTAGATCTGAATAAAACTGGAAAAATGATGTCTTGAGGTATTTCAAATTTTGTAATTAAAATATTTATTTCAAAGAATAAATAAAATAAAACAGTAAAATATACCATGTATATTGAGTGATCCTTTTATGAACATGTATATAGAAGACTAGAGTGTTAATCACAAGAGAAATGTTTATTTCTGAATAATGAGATTTTAAGTAATTTTTGGGTTGTTCTTTGTACTTTTTCAATTATTTGCTATACTTTGTTTTGTATACAAACAAAACTTATATGATTTTCTTAAAATATAATCTATAAAAATATTTACTGGCTAATAGTAATTTTGTATCTGACATTGACTGTGCTCAAGCACTGTGAAAAATACCATAGTTAACTCTGCTTGGACCATTCTATGCAGCCTAAACAAATGAGAAAATTGATGGTGATGATGGTGATGAAACTATTCTGTAGAGATAACAGATGACAAATATTATAGATACAGGAGTGACAGAAAGATAGTCAAGTTGACATTTAAAAAGGTAATGGCACAGCAACACATAACTAGAACATCTTTCCTTTGCATTGAGTTTACCACAATTTGTTCAGGAAAGAATATAAAAGCAGAAAGACTTCCTAGATGTCATGATACTGTCTAACTCAGTCAGGGAAAGATACAATATCTCGACATGAATGCTATTTTTACTAAGACATTTCTCCAATTCCGCATTCTAAATAGCATGTCTTATTTGAATAAAATGTTATGCTAATATTCAAACTGGATATACTAGATCATTTTGATAAAAAAAATAATCTTTAAAGATTGCAATACCTACGAATTGAAGGGAAAATGGCCATTTATTTCCAGCTTAGTTACACATGTATAAAGGAAGCCTAAATTTTCAGACCAAGAGGTTATTACAACCAATTACCACTTTTCAGCTGTGACAGGAAGACAGGCCAGGGAGAGAGGGCTGAGTGCAGGTGATGAGGAGACTGCTTTTGCAAAGGTCTCACACACCTAACTACTCTTTCTCAGTCCCTCCGGTGTGCTGTGCTCAGAGAGCCACCAGAAGCTAGGAAAAGGCATGGAAAGCTTCTTCTCATGGCCCTGTTGTCACGGTGATCACAGACTTCCAGCCTCCAGACCTTTGAGGGAGTAAATTTTATTGTTTCAAGCCATCCAGTTTATGGTCTTTTGTTAAAGCATCCCAAGGAAATTAGGAAACACTCTCCTTGTCTGGACTCCATAGTTGTCCAGGCCACTCATCTGCCACAAGGGAGTTTGTGATGGAGAAGACAGGTTGGAATGGAAAGAGAGAGTCTTACCCAGTTGTATTTAAAATGCTTTACATCTGAACATATTACAAAAACTTATATGAACATTTGTTGAGGATCCTCCCTCAGTCCTAGAAGGTCCAGAACATAAGCTGCTTTGGGAAACAAGCCTAGGACCCGCTGCCTGGAACCAAGCGCCAGTCTCTAAAGAACATCTGTGTAAGGTTCAGGTCACAGATAAGGCTCACGGGACCATTCTTCAAACGTAGTCCCCAAACACAGACTCTTGGAGTGAGTGAATGAATGAAAAAAAAGTTTGAATGTAAAACCTAGTTTCTATCCTCATGTACCTGGCAGTCCACACAGTCTGACTATACCATGCAGAGGAATTAGATAAACACCATAAAGAGCACATGTACAAATGCTCAAGTTGGAGGGGCAGGTGTTGGAAGGAGAAGCAAGACACTTCATGGAAGAGGTGACAGAAGACCAAAAACTTAAAAAATGGGAGAGTTTTAACCAAAGATGTTCAGGCCCTTCCTCCAGCCTGACCCAGAGTGTTTCCAATACCCTAGTTGGCCAAGACACTGTTCTGAAGACCTGCAGAAGGAACCTGTAGCTGCTTTCAGGGCAATAGGATTTAGAGCCGGGTTCTTGTAATCATCAACATTAAGAAGTTTGGCATGATGCCTAATGCCAACTTTAATTTCCCTTAGCAGGGTTTACAGGTGCGGTAAGTGTGTATGAGACCTAAGAAATGGAATTTTTATACCTGTGAAAACAGAGGGATAATTGAAGAAAATTGAAGAAAAGAGGGCATTAGGTAATTTTTTCATAAATTCTGAGTTTTTAACATTTAGAAACCTTGAAATGCACCTGGTCCCAGCCTCTCTTTTCACAAAAGAGGAACATGAAACCCAAGGGTCCAGTGGCTTACACAGAGTCACAGCTGGAGGTTCAGTCACTCTGCTCAAAGTCCCCTCCACCATTGCTTTCACTCCAGACCAAGCTAATCTTGCAACACTAAGTAATTGTTCTCACTGCTATAGATTAATCAGAGGAGAAATAATACATTTTGAGCTTAATTTATCCCTGCCTGAAGTAATTTTAAAGGTAACATCAGAAGCCAGATCTCCACAGTTAGGCAGTGTAACAATCGAATCCACATAAAATCTTTAAAAAAAAAAAAAAGGTACAAAAATCAATCATTTCAAACAACTATTCTTGAATTGCCCTCATTTAAAACAATTGTTTTGTCACCTACAAAACAATTCAAATGTTCTCTTTGCTTCATGGATTGAACTGAGATTAAATATTTTAGCCAAATTATGCAGTCATTTGATTACACTAGTTGCCTTTACTTTGCTTTTTGACATCCGGAACACTCCACTTCACTGCTGGGGCAGGGCAAGGGGGTGCTGGGTGGGATGAGGGTAATATCTAAAATTTCACTAGCAGAAACACAACTAATTAAGACAGAGAAAATTAGAAAAATATGGTCTCATTACAGTGGGTCTTCACATGTATTTTCCGTCTGATAAGATTAGCTGCTCTGGCTTTACATGCCTGACCCTGGCACGCATTTCCCCTATTTTAAGCAAGTGACACATGAGGAAGAAAGAGAATGATGGAGAGGAAATATGGAGCTATTGGTGAGAAAGGGACAGGGACAGGTGACAGAAGTAATCCTTAATTTGGGTTTTAGTGACTCACTTTCTATGGCCACTTTTGAGCAGCTGAAAGCTCCATTTCTAGAAAAACAACTACTTAAATTGTCTTCAGAGAGGTTTGCTGCATGTGATCAGACCAAAATAGAAAAATGTACTCTCAAAACTTACCTAAAAGACGAGAGTTACAGATTTTCTTCTTGGTATAAGATTTTAAACCATAAAAATTGAAAGAAATTCTCCCAGGTTGGCTTTATCCACCTATTTGGTGAGATATGCCTTCTCATAAAGAGGCAGGCAAGGTGAACAGAAATTGAAAAAAGAAAAAGAAAAAGAGCTACATATCAAAGATCAACCATACTGAGAAATTTAGAAATAATTAAGAAGAGATTTTTTAAAAAATATGTTGTATCTAAAATACAAAGTAGCTACAAGAGGGAACAAAAGCCAAGAAAATCTTACATAAGGCAGTAAATTCATTTTAAACACAGCATCATTCTTCAGTTAATTATGGGGATCCCAGATGAAGAGTGGAGGGGCATATTTTCCAGATTACAAGCCTCACCAATGCTGAATTTTAACTTTGCATCTATTGCTGTCAGAAGCCTAATACGAAAGCTGGGAAGATCAACCACCCTGTCTGCCTGGGCTGTTCGGGTTTTAGAATTCACATTATTCTGTTCCAGAAACCTCTCATATCCAGGCAAATCAACAGAGTTGCTCACCCTGACTCTGAGATAATTTCAATATTATTTGTTGTTGTTCTCTACCTTTATTTTCTTTTGTTGATTATTGAAGTTATTCCCAATTATGTATAATATCAAATGCGTAAATCCAATGAAAAACAATGAGAACAGTCTTAAATTACTCCAACTGCTGAATCAAAGTACAATTTGCTTCTTTATTTTAATTATATTTTATTGATTATGCTGTTACAGTGGTCCCAATTTTTTTTCCTTTGCTCCCCTCTGCCCAGTACTCCCTTTCCCTCAAGCAATCACAGCCCCCTTAGTTCATGTCCATGGGTCGTGTATATAAGTTTTTTGGCTTCACCATTTTTTATATTATTCTTAACTTTCCCCTCTCTATTTTGTACCAACTAATTATGCTTCTTAATCCCTGCACCATATCCCCATTTCTCCCCCTTCCACCTCCCAGTTGATAACCCTCCAAACGATCCCCATACCTATGTTTCTGTTCATATTCTGGTTTGCTTGGTTGGACTTTGTCTTTATTTTTTAGATTCAGTTGTTGATACTTGTGAGTTTGTTGTCATTTTAATGTTCATAATTTTGATATTCTTTTTTTTAAGTAAGTGCCTTTGACATTTCATATGAAAATGGCTTGGTGATGATGAACTCCTTTAGTTTTACCTTGTCTGGGAAACATTTTATCTGCCCTTCCATTCTCAATGATAGCTTTGCTGAATAGAGTAATCTTGGTTGTAGGTCCTTGTTTTTCATCACCTTAAATACTTCTTGCCAGTCCCTTCTTGCCTGCAATTTTTTTTTTTTTGAGAAATCAGCTGAGAGTCTTATAAGCACCCTTTTGTAGGTAACTCTCTGCTTTTCTCTTGCTCCTTTTAAGATTCTCTCTTTATGTTGAACCTTGGGCATTTTAATTATGGAGTGTCTTTGTGTGGTCCTTTTTGGGTCTAGCTTGTTTGGGACTTTCTGTGCTTCCTGGACTTGTATGTCAATTTCCTTTGACAAATTTGGGAAGTTTTCCTTCATTATTTTCTCACATAAGCTTCAATTTCTTGCTCTTCCTCTTCTCTTTCTGGCACCCTTATGGTTTGGATGTTGGCACATTTAATGTTGTCCCAGAGGTTCCTAAGACTCTCCTCATTTTTTTCAATTCTTGTTTCCTCATTCTGTACTGGTTGACTGTTTGTTTTTTTCTTCCTTATATTCCAAGTCATTGATTTGAACCCCAGTTTCCTTCCCTTCACCAATGGTTTTGTGTGAATTTTCCTTTGTTTCATTTAGCATAGCCTTCACTTCTTCCCTTATGCATTTGCCATACTTAAGCATATCTGTCAAGTCGGTGATCATTTTTATTAGCATTGTTTTGAACTCTGCATCTCTTAGGTTGGCTATCTCCTCGTTTGTTAGATTGCCCATCTCCTTGTCACTTAGTACTCCCAGTGGAACCTTGATCTGTTCCCTCATTTGGCTGATACTTCTCTGTCTCATCATCTTTACAGACTCCTGTGTTTCTTTGCCTCTGTTTCTTATGTAGAGCTGTCGCACCAGTTACATTGCAAGCAGCAGAGCCTTAGGTATTTGTCAGTACAGGGTGACCCATTTCACCATGTTGTGGTGCTCTATGTGGGGGAGAAGTCTGAGAAAGAACAATACCACTTACTCAGAACTTGCCCCTTTTCCCAGCAGTTCTCCCACTTCTGTATGGGACAGGAGCCTCTCTAGCTGTTGCCCTCACCGTCGTCCCCAGAGTGGGTGGGTTTGTACATGTTCTAGGACTGTGGGGACCCTTTAGACTAGCGGACTCTACTGAGAGACCAGCAGTTCCTTCCTCTGCCTCAAAGCCCCACTGGTTTTCATAGTCAGAAGCAATGGGGCTTTATTCTCCCTGGCACTGGAATTGTGAGCTGTGCAATCTGGTCTGGTGCTGGGAGTGCTGCCCAGGTGTTCCTCTCACATTTTAAAACATGTGACTGGGCTTTCCGCCAGCCTGCCACTGCTGCTGCTGCTGCCGTCACAACACCGCATCCTCTCCACCCCAGCCCTGCCCCTCCTACCTGTCTGGATGAGTATTTCTTCTTTATATCTTTGTTTTTTGGACTTCCATGCAGCTCAGTTTTCTGGAACTTCTGGTTGTCTCTAGTTTTGAGGTAGTTATATCCCTTCTTAGTTGTGGAGGGATACACAGCATGTCTACCTATGCCTCCATCTTGACCGGAAGTTCTTACAGTTTGCTTCTTAATGGAAATTGTATAGTAATAAAACTCTGCCATGGATCCTATCAAATTTTTACCCAGAAAAATCAATGCGGTTTTGTTGATACCATCTCCTAGGGAAGCTCAGCCTACATTATTTACAATGGCCAAGTGTTCCTTTCTATATTTTGAAGAAGTAGAATTTGTACAAAGGTGAGTCAAAGTTTTACTAAGACAATAACCAAGCAATAGATAATATAATTGGACAACAGAAAAGTATTCTAACTCTTTTTCCTATCTTCAAGTCAGAAGCAGTAATAATATCTACCTGATAAAGTTGTGCTGAATGTTAAATATAGGTAATATTAGTAAAACACTTAAAGGGTGCTCAGGACAGAGAAAGAACTTATGTGAGTGTAACATAAACAAATTTAAACTGAACTGGTTAACTTTTGTTACTATTCACTTTGAGATATAGGTACAAGAATATAGTACATATGTATAACATACAAGGTCTGTCTGGAAAAAGTCCAGCCATTATTAATGTAATGAGAATAGTTTGCATGACATCGATGTAACCTGGCAGCCAAAGAGAATGGACTAAAATGCACATGCCTGGACAATCATGATTTCACTGGACTAGTCAGTGGGGGTGGTAGAAGCCCATTGAGTGGGTGAGTGTACTGTGTGGCCATCACATTCAAAATGACTGAGTGAGTAGAGCAACAAGTCTGCATCAAATTTGGGGTTAAGCTTGAACATTCCTCCATGGAAATTTTTTTGTACAATTAAGAAGGCTGTAGCTATGGGCAACTGGTGATGGGCAGCTTCACCATGACAACGCACCCACTCATGCATCATATCTCTTATGTAGAGCTTTTTGGCCAAACATCAACTCACCCAGGTGACTCAGCCCCCTCTACAGCCCAGATTTGGCACCCTGCAACTTCTACCTTTTTCCAAAACTAAAATCACCTTTGAAAGGGAAAATATTTCAGACCATTGATGAGATTCAGATAAATATGACAAAGCAGCTGATGGCAATTGGGAGAACTGTGTGAGGTCCCAAGGTGCTTACTTTGAAGGTGAGTGAGACATCACCATCTTATGTACAATTTTCTTGTATCTTGTATCTTCTTCAAAAAATGTCTATTTTTCATATTATACAACTGGATACTACATACATACATACATGCAAACTTGTGTGAGGAAAATGTTTAGAGGAATAAATAAAAAGCTTTGAGAAGATGGTACTATGAGGCCGAGATTTATACCAAAGACAAATAAGGTTGATTCTTCTCTTACTCAACAAATTCTTTAAATAATGAAGTGCCTCCATTAATAGAATTTTTGATTCATAAACATTTGGTGTTCACATCACTTTTAAGAAGAAGTATAAGCATCATATAAAGTGAGGTATGCCAGAAGGATTACTTTTGAGTTCTGCCCTCCACTGCTCAAATACCCTGAGAACGTGGAAGGTGCTTCACTTTCTTTT
This sequence comes from Furipterus horrens, assembly GCF_987537825.1. NCBI lineage: Eukaryota > Metazoa > Chordata > Mammalia > Chiroptera > Furipteridae > Furipterus > Furipterus horrens. Next base: position 52,534,891 of record NW_028327178.1, on the reverse strand, counting down.
GTTCATCTCTAGCGAGGTATTCAAGCTCATTTTACTCAAAAGTTTTCTAGGTCATCTGGGTGTTAATAATTGAGGAGGGGAGATGAAAAATACCAAAATACAAGTACAACTGAGACAAAAGTCAAAGACAAGTGAGTTCCCACTTTCCTATGTCTGAGTTCCCCTCCGTGCCTCGTTCACAGTGTAATGGTGATAAGAATCAAGATTTGATAACTGGGGCAAGAAAAAATGGAAAAACAAAACATAGAATAAAGTAAATAAGTAGGTTTGAGAAAAAATAAGGGAGAGTGAGCTTGGTACTATGGAGTCACATATCAATGGAATTACAGACAACTGGCACTGAATTTTTGGAGAAAAGTAATGGCAAAAGATGAATATTTCAGAAGTCACCAACCTAGAGGTGAAAATTAAAGGCAGGAAACTGGAATTACAATAAGATATGTAGAGAACAGATCTGGAAGCTAGGAATTCATGGGAATAAAGTTAAGCGAAGGCCTCTGGAACTGGTGTCCAGATCTCTGATGACAGTGACTCTAATTCCCAGCTCTTGAGGGGAGGCACACAGGGACTCTAGGTGCTGAATCTCCTACATCTCTGACCCTAACTCTGGTCCATGACTAGGGCGCACGTAATGTTACCAAACTGAAGGAGTCCATTTGCCTACACACATTAAAGCCCAATCAAATGTGAGCAGGAGTTTGCAGCCAATAAAGTAAGGTTTTATTAATTGAGGAAATGACACCAACCCCAGAGTCACAGGTAAGCTAGTACTCAAAGCCTGGCTTCCTCAATGGCTTCCAGGGGATGGGTTATGTAGGGGGAAGATCATTAACCACAGGGTCCTAGACTCTATTGACTGGCTGGGGTCAGGGTAGGGAGTAGTGGATCATTGTATCAGGTTCTGATGTCAGCCATGGCATTGCTCTGGCAGGTTACACAACGGAGGTAAAGATATTATCTTTAGCTTCATAGACCTGAGGCTTTGTTCTTAAGATAGTTTGATCCTGACCAGAATCTGATATCCTAAGGGCTTAATGATTAAGGAAGAGAGTGGATAATCAGAGAGGAGAAAGGGTCATGTTAAAGAAATTGACTTTCTGAGAGGTTACACTAGGAATATGCTCACCCAGTGCCTCTGGGCAGAGGTAGACTAGAAGCAGGGCTGCCACTTGGAAAAATTTGTGAAAGAACTTGCACCAGTGCCCAGTCCAACACCATCTAGGACCACCCCCAAGATAAAATAAAACACCTACTTCAAAGAAGGTTGTCGGGAATGAAAAACCTTCTTTTTCTGTCTCGTTTTTTCTGGCTTGTTGAATAATTCAAATAGAAACAGCACACTGGTACTGCTCTTCTACAGCAAATTGGTGATTAATACAATCCTTGGATTATTTTACAGAGATAGCATGGCACATGTGACACCCTGTCCTTAGGATGACCCTGGAACCAAGAATCTTTAGTCTATGGAACAGAAGTATGGCCACCAGAGCTCAATACAAACTGAGAGATCCTTCAATAAAGAATATGTGGTGTCTTGGTCAAATATGGATGAATATGAAATTGACCAATCAAACTCTGCCAGACTGGAATTCCTCTGTGCTTTTTTGGCCACTCACCCTATGCTATAACTGGCCGAGTTCCAAAACCCTCTGATCAAACCTTGTCCTGCCACAATACCTTGTGCCATCCCACTTTCTCTCACCCTTAAAGCTTTTCCAGACCCTAGATTCAGGAGACATATTTGAGTACTGCCTCCTGTCTCTTGCAAGTCAACTCAGCAGTAAATAACTATCTTTTCCTTTCTTCAAAGGCCTGTGTCATAGTTTTGACCCTTATGCACATGGGCAGTGGGCTCTTGCTCAGTAACAAAATGACATACTGTAGATTACCAGTCCCCAACCTTTTTGGCACCATAGACCAGTTTTGTGGAAGACAACTTTTCCATGGACAGGGGGTGGGGGAGTGAGGAGGATGCTTTTGGGATGATTCAACAGCATTAAATTTATTGTGTATTTTATTTCTATTATTATTACATTGTAATATATAATGAAATAATTATACAACTCACCATACTGCAAAATCGGTGGGAGTCCTGAGCTTGTTTTCCTGCAACTGGACAGTCCCATCTGGGGGTGATGGGAGACAGTGACACCCAAAGTGTGTTGCTTATGTCTAGTCTACTCCATAATCCTATTTTGGTTATTGTCACTGCAGAAAACCATGCTTCATAAAGATAGGATGGTGGAAACGGAAGCAGGCTTTTTAGTGCTTATGTGGCAATCTCAGGATATTCCACTTTGACTTTAATTCAGAATGTATGGGGATTTGAAGTTGTCTCAAACTTACTTTTAAGGCCCCTGTCATTAGCGATTTCAAGCAGTTGATCCTCTTCTTGCACATACAAAGTCAATTCACCTGGCTTATTCACAAATGGGTTATGGATCCATTCCTTCCCAGTTCAGGGGTGTTTTATGGTTGGGAATTAACGCTCAAACCCTTCTGAAAGCTGAGATAGGTGATCATGCACCAGCTGGGAGAAAGAAGGCCCTAGCTCAGTCCCTTTCAAAATCTCTGCTAATGTTTGAAACATGTAAAAATCCCAATGTTCACTCATCGCCCCCATAATTTCAGTTTGACTTTGAATGCAGCCACTTTATCTGCCAACTTGAACAAAGTTGTCATTCTCCCCTGAAGTGACAGATTGAGTTCATTGAACAGGTTGATAAGTCACACAAGTAAGCAAATTTTGCTATTCACTCTGTATCACTGAAAAGTGCTGCCAGTGGTGATTGTTTTTAAATGAAATCTCTGGAGTGGCTCTCATAACTCATACTCTGGTCAGCGATATACCTTTAGAAAGCCACCTCACTTCTGCGTATAAGAGAAGATGTGTGTGCTCTGTGTCCATCTCCTCACAGAACTGCATGAACAGATATGAATTAAGGGCATGAACTTTAACAATGTTGATCATTTTAATCACATCTTGCAAAACACTGTTAAGTTCAGGTGACATTTTTCAGCTAGCCAGCATGTAGACTCACATTCAGAAGTGACCTCTTTGACCCAAGTAGTGAAACCAGAAAGCCATCCAGTCATGGCAGCTGCTCCATCCTTGCATATACCAACAAAAAATGACCAATTCAGTTTTCTTAATATGTAACCATTCACACACTTGAATGGTTCTGCAGCTATGGTGTTGGTTGGCAACAAAAGTACACATAACGTATCCTCATGCACATCCTCTTGAAAAATATATCACACACAAAAAGCATTGTTTTCTTGTTATCAACATCAGTAGACTCATCAACCTGGATTGGGTACCATGATTACTCATTAATCCTCTCTAACAATTGTGCCTCAGTAGCCTCTGCTATTTAATCAATTTGTCTAGTTATGGTACTACCTGAAAGAGGAGCACGTGTCACCTTTTGAACTGCAGCCTCTCCTAAAAGATCACAACAAATGTCCTTAGCAGCAGGCAGGATAAACTCTTCACCAATAATAAAGGGGCTTCTTAGCTTTAGCAATGCAGTTAGCCACTAAGAGTGATGCTCTCAGTGCAGACACATTTGATGAAGTGGTGGCCTTCAATAATTGCTTCTGTTCTTCGTGTCCACATTTTTTTCTATTGAAAAATTCCACAGGCTTGTCTTTTTATGCAGAGTGCTTGGTCTCCATGTGGCAAAGCAGTTTTGAAGGTATCATGGCTATGTTGGATAGATGGTCACCACATATTATACAAAACAGGCTTGGAGTATGTAAATTATCTGTTGCAATGAACCCATAATTTAAGTAAGAATCTTGGTATTTTCTTTTAAATGCATCTTTCTTTTTGTTGTCAGTCTTAGAGTCTTCTGCTGTAACATCATTGGGTCTTTCCCCCTTTCAGAGAAGCTCTCCAGTGACATTTGCTTTTACTCATTCTGGCTAGGGTTAGCTTGTGGACTTACCAAAACTGTGACTGAGAAAAAGTGCACAGTCTGGGAAAGAGGCATAGACTTAAATAAACTAATGGATAGGCCATGTGTGGACTAAAATAAGTGTTGGATTCTGACTTAAAACCTGCCACTGGATGCAGCTGTACAATTGAAGTACATCAACTCACTTGCCACTATAAAGCCTTCCACCAGATACAGCTTTAATTGTCACTTACCACTCACTATAGGGTTTTTTAAAAATATGTTTTATTGATTATACTGTTACAGTTGTTCCAATTTCCCTTCCCTCTGCTGTCCTCCACCCAGTGGCCCCCCTCCCTCCAGTTGTCTCCCCTTTTTAGTCCATGTCCATTGGTTGTGCATATAGTTCTTCTCAACCTCTTCCTGTCTACTCCATTCCCTGCTACTATGCTTCTTAAATCCTGTACGATCTCCCTCCCTTACCCCCTTATCCCTCCCTGCTGACCTCCCCCCAGTATGTTCTCCATACCTTTAGTTCTTTTTCCACTCTCGTTGCCTATTTAGTTTGCCTTTGTTTCAATTCCCTAGCTTCTGTTGTTGTTTCTTGTGTTGCAGTTTTCATTTTAGTGTTCATAGTTTTGATCCTCCTTTTTCTAAACCAGTCCCTTTAACATCTCATATAACAGTGGTTTGGATCTAATGAACTCTTTCAGTTTTATTTTGTCCTGGAAACACTTTCTCTGCCCTTCTATTCTGAATGACAATTTCACTGGAAAGAGTATTCGTGGTTGTAGGTTTTGGATTTTCATTACTTTGAATATTTCTTGCCAGTCCCTTCTTGCCTGCAGGGCCTCCCTTGAGAAGTCAGCTGATAGTCTAATTGGGACCCCTTTGTACATAATTCTTTTCTTCTCTCTTGCTGCTTTTAAGATTCTCTCTTTATCTTTAACTTTTGACATTTTGATTATAATGTGTCTTGGAGTGGTTCTCCCTGGGTCCAGTTTTTCTGAAACTCTCTGCGCTTCCTGGACCTGTAAGTCTATTTCTTTCCCCAAGTTTGGGAAGTTCTGCTTTATTGTATTTTCACTTAGTTTTTCATTTTCTAGTTCTTCTTCTTCACCCTCTGGCAATCCTATAATTCTTATATTCAATCTCTTATAGCTGTCCCAGAGGTTTCTGACCCTCTTCTCACTTTCCTTGCTTTCTGTTTCCTCTCTCTGTACTGGCTGACTATTTGTTTCTTCTCTATGTTCCAGTTTGTTGATTTGAACTCTGGATTTTATTTCCTCACCATTTCTCTTGTATGTGTTTTTGTTTTTTTCAGTATGAGTGGTTTTCAATCCTTTCTCGTCTTTTTCAAAATCTTTTGTTAATTCTGTAAGCCACCTAATCACAATGGCTCTGAACTGAGCCTCTGACAGGTTTCTTATTTGTTCATCTGTCAGATTCTTCATCTGTTGCCTGGTGAGCTACGCCACTGGGATTTCTATAGTTGTCTGCCTCACTTTGACAGGTTTGCGTTTTGCTTTCTTGGGCTGGCTATAGGGGGCAGAGCCTGTGTACTCGTCACAACCCAGTGACCCGCGGCGATCCACAACATTTTTCACCACGCTGTGGCCCTTTGTCGTCACTCCCCAATGACTGGTGGTGATCCGCAACCTATTTCGCGGCGCTGTGGCTCTTTGTGTGGGGGAGGGGGTCCAAGTTGGATTTCTGCCGTTATTCTCTGCTAGGAGACTTGGGTCCGTCCTCCCGCCCTCTGGGCCTCATCATCCCAGGCAATGCGATGGCTGCTTTTCCCAACATTGTGTTCTGGAGCCGCTGGGGCTCGACTGCAGCCAGGACTGTTCTCCCTGCCCCTGCCCCTGGTGCCACCACAAACATCACTGCCCACTTTTGCTCTTCTTACCTGCCTGACAAGTGCCGCTGGTTTATAACTTCGTACATTGGGCTTCCGTGTAGTTTTATTTTCTGGAACTTCTAGTTATTTTTTGTTTTGAGGTAGTTGTATTCCTTTCTAGTTTTAGAGGGAGACCAAGCGTGTCCATCTAAACCTCCATCTTGGCCGGAAGTCTTCCACTATAGGGTTTTGATATGAGTCTGCAAGCAATTGATTTATTATGATCTCTGTGCAGTCAAACCTCTCTGCTAATGATAATCTATATTTGCTGCTGCTCTCCAGTGCGAGCATCACCACCTGAGCTCCACCTCAGATCACCAGGCATTAGATTCTCATAAGGAGCGCACAATCTAGATCCCTTGCATGTGCAGTTCATAGCAGGGTCCATGCCCCGATGAAAATCTAATGCTGCTGCTGATCTGACAGTAAGCAGAGCTCAGGGAGTAATGTGAGCAATGGGGAGCAGCTATAAATACAGCTGAAGCTTCACTGGTTCACCTACTGCTCACCTCCTGCTCCATGGTCCAGTTCCTAACAGGCCACAGACCAGTGCTGGTCCATGGGTTGGGGATGGGGGACTCCTGGTCTACATGACCTCCCTCTGCTCTTAGAAGATGGCTGGAGGTCCATTCTTTCAAATGGTCCTAAAATGTAGTCATTAGATTGAAAACCTTAAAAAATACTGAAGAGTTGGAGGACAAAGTGAGTTATAGGTTACTATTCCTTGAAAATACAGTGGCGTGTGCTTGTGTATAGTTGGCTCCCATTTTAATTCCTGTGGACTTCCTCTTTGACTATGGAAAGTCTGATCTTTCCCTGAGACTTCGTACCTGTGAATGTTCCCACCTGGCCTCTGAGAAAAGACCTGGGTCAGGTCAGTTCATCTGGGCATGTTTTCAAAGTCATTCTAATTTTAGTTGTAACCACATCCAACCTCCATGACACATCTCAATAATAATACATTCCATATCACAACAATATACATTACGCTTATATTATTACACTTTACAAAGTACATTAACACATGTTATATATCTCATTAACACACTACACATAACATTAGCATGTGTTATCTATTGCATTAATAGAACATCACACATTATTCTAACACATATTACATGTCTCAGTGATGCACATTGCATATTACACAATAAACACAATAAACACCCTCCATGTTACATGATTAATAGATTACATTGCATTTATACACAATATATATTACATTATTACATTACACATTTGTCGTCGGCAGCCGTCCGTCTCGAGAGACGATGGTGTAGCTTCTTCAGAGTCTATCTGCACCGCCAAGAATGGCTGTGCAGTCCGACTCGGGAGTGACATGGTATCTGTCTCCTCCCGTGTTGAATCGACATCTTGCGATGACGCTGAAGCTACAGAGCCTGGGCAGGGTAATATGGAGGGTCTGCTGTTGCCCATGCAGCAGACCCCCCCTCTCTTCGCAGCTGAAGGGTCCAAGGGAAAGACGGAGTCGATACAGCTTGGCTTCAGGTGCGCCGCAGGAGTTGCCGGTGTTGACTACAACGTCAAACCGCCTTAGGGACTCCGGCTCCGGATTTTCTGTCGGGGTTTACTCCCTTAGCCTTTCCCCTGAAGAGGTATGCCGCAAGGCAGCGGAGGTTTTTTGGAGTCAGAGTTTTCCTTCTCTGACATTACACATTAAATTTATAACATAACACCTACTACATTAGCACATTAGCACATTACTTATTAATAACACACTCCATATTACATAATTAACACATTACATGGTATGTTAATACACTTAACATATTGCATTGATGTGGACATCTTGATGCCCAACTAGAGAAACCACATTCTTTCAGAAATACATACTCTCTTATTCCCAGTCATCTCTAGTCCTGGCTGTCACCTGCAGCTGGTCTAGACAAATCTGGTTGCACGAATAGTTTCCAATGGCCAGCTCCTACCCTGGCCCACACAGAACCCCTTGGCTCTCTGGGAGCTCACCACCTCTTCACCCCAGCATGCTGTCACCCCCTGGTCCTCTGAATTCACAGCTTCCCTGGAGCCCACACACCTGGCCAAGAAGGCTGGTGAAAGGTGTCAGTTCTTGCCCACACACAGGGCCCATGCAACGCATCATGACCTACAAGGTATTCAGGCATGGTGATAGGTGAGGGAGATTGTGTGATAAAGACAGGGTTTCTAGTCCTCGTGTAGCTTAGGTCAAGATGCACAGGTGGGTAGAGGTAAGATTTTAACAAAAATACCCATCAATTACTTACAATTGAGGATGGTGCTGCCATTTAGCCACTGGGAGCCGTTCTTAATAGGCATCTTTTTTCTCAGGGTCCACACAGCCTACAGTGGTTTCTTCCTGACACTCAGAAGTTACTACTTTATAAAGCCTAGACATGACTGATTAGCATTTAGCGGCCACCCAATGACTCTATTATATAGCTTGACTCTTAGCAGTTGCTGCTTTGTTTATATTCATTTAATTAAATGAGTTTTATTCTGTAAAAGAACAAACAACATAAGAGCAAGACTCTTTCTTTCTTGTTCATCACTCTAGCATTCAGTGTCTAAAAACACGCTTGGCAATCACTCAATAAATATGCTACAAGGAAGGAAAGGAGGGAAGAAAGAAAAGAAGGAAAGGAAGGGAAAGAGAGAAACTAAGACAAAATAATAAAATAAAACCAAACAATTTGAGCAATTTACAGTCAGCTAATAAGTCACAAGGTTTTATCTTCCCTAACCAAGGACACTTAGGAGCAAATGGTCTACACAATCCGGACTGTCCTGGGGCAGGCCAGTCTCGGTCCCAGTTCTTCTTCAACAACATAAAACTAACCAGAAAAATAACCCTGGCCCTTTTCTACATACATTTTGATGAATCAACATATTGAAAGACAGACCTAAACAGCTATTGAATATTCTATTAAGATCCTCCCCTGAGATCTCCCTTAGGATTCAGGCCTGTGGCCAAAGAAAGATAAAAAACCCAAGACAGAGAATCCATTGTGAGCTCACCCTTCTGGGAGCAC